>NC_136632.1:2829263-2831763 GCF_933228915.1 Telmatherina bonti | reverse complement strand
TGGTGATGATGATGATGATGAGGATGAGGATAACGATGAGGATGAGGATGATGATGATGATGAGGATGATGGTGATGATAATGTTGATGATGATGATGAGGATAATGGCGATGGAGATGATGATGACGATGATGAGGATGATGGCGATGGCGATGATGATGATGACGATGATGATGATGATGATGATGATGATGGTGATGATGATGATGATGATGATGAGGATGATGGCGATGGCGATGATGATGATGATGATTATGAGGATGATGGTGATGATGATGATGATGAGGATGATAGCGATGGCGATGATGATGAAGATGATGATGATGATGATGATCATGACGATGATGATGATGATGACAATGATGATGATGATGATGATGAGGATGATGGTGATGGCAATGATGATGATGATGATGAGGATGATGGTGATGGTGATGATGATGATGAGGATGATGGCGATGATGATGATGATGATGATGATGATAATGAGGATGAGGATGATGATGATGATGATGATGATGAGGATGAGAATGAGGATGATGATGATGATGGGGATGATGATGATGATGGCGATGATGATGATGATGATGATGAGGATGATGGCGATGATGATGATGATGATGATGATGATGAGGATAATGGCGATGATGATGATGATGATTATGAGGATGAGGATGATGGCGATGATGATGATGATGATGATGATGAGGATGATGGCGATGATGATGATGATGATGAGGATGATGGCGATGGCGATGATGATTATGATGGTGATGATGATGATGATGAGGATGAGGATAACGATGAGGATGAGGATGATGATGATGATGATGATGAGGATGATGGTGATGATAATGTTGATGATGATGATGAGGATAATGGTGATGGAGATGATGATGACGA
This sequence comes from Telmatherina bonti, assembly GCF_933228915.1. Taxonomy (NCBI): domain Eukaryota; kingdom Metazoa; phylum Chordata; class Actinopteri; order Atheriniformes; family Telmatherinidae; genus Telmatherina; species Telmatherina bonti. Next base: position 2,830,860 of record NC_136632.1, on the reverse strand, counting down.
TGATGAGGATGATGGCGATGGCGATGATGATGATGACGATGATGATGATGATGATGATGATGATGGTGATGATGATGATGATGATGATGAGGATGATGGCGATGGCGATGATGATGATGATGATTATGAGGATGATGGTGATGATGATGATGATGAGGATGATAGCGATGGCGATGATGATGAAGATGATGATGATGATGATGATCATGACGATGATGATGATGATGACAATGATGATGATGATGATGATGAGGATGATGGTGATGGCAATGATGATGATGATGATGAGGATGATGGTGATGGTGATGATGATGATGAGGATGATGGCGATGATGATGATGATGATGATGATGATAATGAGGATGAGGATGATGATGATGATGATGATGATGATGATGATGATGAGGATGAGGATGATGATGATGATGGGGATGATGATGATGATGGCGATGATGATGATGATGATGATGAGGATGATGGCGATGATGATGATGATGATGATGATGAGGAGGATGATGGCGATGATGATGATGATGATTATGAGGATGAGGATGATGGCGATGATGATGATGTTGATGAGGATGAGGATGATGGTGATGATGATGTTGATGATGATGATGATGGCGATGGCGATGATGATTATGATGGTGATGATGATGATGATGAGGATGAGGATAACGATGAGGATGAGGATGATGATGATGATGAGGATGATGGTGATGATAATGTTGATGATGATGATGAGGATAATGGCGATGGAGATGATGATGACGATGATGAGGATGATGGCGATGGCGATGATGATGATGACGATGATGATGATGATGATGATGATGATGGTGATGATGATGATGATGATGATGAGGATGATGGCGATGGCGATGATGATGATGATGATTATGAGGATGATGGTGATGATGATGATGATGAGGATGATAGCGATGGCGATGATGATGAAGATGATGATGATGATGATGATCATGACGATGATGATGATGATGACAATGATGATGATGATGATGATGAGGATGATGGTGATGGCAATGATGATGATGATGATGAGGATGATGGTGATGGTGATGATGATGATGAGGATGATGGCGATGATGATGATGATGATGATGATGATAATGAGGATGAGGATGATGATGATGATGATGATGATGAGGATGAGGATGAGGATGAGGATGATGATGATGATGGGGATGATGATGATGATGGCGATGATGATGATGATGATGATGAGGATGATGGCGATGATGATGATGATGATGATGATGATGAGGAGGATGATGGCGATGATGATGATGATGATTATGAGGATGAGGATGATGGCGATGATGATGATGATGTTGATGAGGATGAGGATGATGGTGATGATGATGTTGATGATGATGATGAGGATAATGGCGATGGCGATGATGATGATAATGATGAGGATGATGGCGATGATGATGATGATGATGGCAAAGGCGATGATGATGATTATGATGATGATGATAATGATGATGACGATGATGATGTTGATGATGACAATGATGATGATGATGATGATGAGGATGATGGTGATGGCAATGATGATGATGATGATGATGAG
>NC_136632.1:2636763-2741763 GCF_933228915.1 Telmatherina bonti | reverse complement strand
CGCACCTGGTCCAAGTCACACCTGGTCCTGATCACGCCTGGGTCAAGTCGCACTTGGTCCAAGTCGCACCTGGTCCAAGTCGCACCTGGTCCAAGTCACACCTGGTCCTGATCACGCCTGGTCCAAGTCGCACCTGGTCCAAGTCACACCTGGTCCTGATCACGCCTGGTCCAAGTCGCACCTGGTCCAAGTCACACCTGGTCCTGATCACGCCTGGTCCAAGTCGCACCTGGTCCAAGTCGCACCTGGTCCAAGTTGCACCTGGTCCAAGTCACACCTGGTCCAAATCGCACCTGGTCCAAGTCGCACCTGGTCCAAGCCGCACCTGGTCCAAGTCACACCTGGTCCAAGTAGCACCTGTCCAAGTCGCACCGGTCCAAGTCACACCTGGTCCTGATCACGCCTGGTCCTGATCACGCCTGGTCCAAGTCACACCTGGTCCAAGTCGCACTTGTCCAAGTTGCACCTGGTCCAAGTCGCACCTGGTCCAAGTCACACCTGGTCCAAGTTGCACCTGATCCAAGTCGCACCTGGTCCTGATCACGCTTGATCCAAGTCACACCTGATCCAAGTCACGCCTGGTCCAAGTCACACCTGGTCCAAGTCTTACCTGATCCAGGTCGCACCTGGTCCGAGTCACACATGGTCCAAGTCACACCTGGTCCTGATCACGCCTGGTCCAAGTCGCATCTGGTCCAAGTCACACCTGGTCCTGATCACGCCTGGGTCAAGTCGCACGTGGTCCAAGTCGCACCTGGTCCAAGTCGCACCTGGTCCAAGTCACACCTGGTCCTGATCACGCCTGGTCCAAGTCGCACCTGGTCCAAGTCACACCTGGTCCTGATCACGCCTGGTCCAAGTCGCACCTGGTCCAAGTCGCACCTGGTCCAAGTTGCACCTGGTCCAAGTCACACCTGGTCCAAATCGCACCTGGTCCAAGTCGCACCTGGTCCAAGCCGCACCTGGTCCAAGTCACACCTGGTCCAAGTCGCACCTGGTCCAAGCCGCACCTGGTCCAAGTCACACCTGGTCCAAGTAGCACCTGTCCAAGTCGCACCTGGTCCAAGTCACACCTGGTCCTGATCACGCCTGGTCCTGATCACGCCTGGTCCAAGTCACACCTGGTCCAAGTCGCACTTGTCCAAGTTGCACCTGGTCCAAGTCGCACCTGGTCCAAGTCACACCTGGTCCAAGTTGCACCTGATCCAAGTCGCACCTGGTCCTGATCACGCTTGATCCAAGTCACACCAGATCCAAGTCACGCCTGGTCCAAGTCACACCTGGTCCAAGTCTTACCTGATCCAGGTCGCACCTGGTCCGAGTCACACATGGTCCAAGTCACACCTGGTCCTGATCACGCCTGGTCCAAGTCGCACCTGGTCCAAGTCGCACCTGGTCCAAGTCGCACCTGGTCCAAGTCACACCTGGTCCAAGTAGCACCTGTCCAAATCGCACCTGGTCCAAGTCGCACCTGGTTCTGATCACGCCTGGTCCTGATCACGCCTGGTCCAAGTCACACCTGGTCCAAGTCGCACCTGGTCCTGATCATGCTTGATCCAAGTCACACCTGATCCAAGTTACACCTGATCCAAGTCACGCCTGGTCCAAGTCACACCTGGTCCAAGTCTTACCTGATCCAGGTCACACCTGGTCCGAGTCACACATGGTCCAAGTCACGCCTGGTCCAAGTCGCACCTGTCCAAGTTGCACCTGGTCCAAGTCGCACCTGGTCCAAGTCACACCTGGTCCAAGTTGCACCTGATCCAAGTCGCACCTGGTCCTGATCACGCTTGATCCAAGTCACACCTGATCCAAGTCACGCCTGGTCCAAGTCACACCTGGTCCAAGTCACACCTGGTCCTGATCACGCCTGGTCCAAGTCGCACCTGGTCCAAGTCACACCTGGTCCTGATCATGCCTGGGTCAAGTCGCACCTGGTCCAGGTCGCACCTGGTCCAAGTCGCACCTGGTCCAAGTCACACCTGGTCCTGATCACGCCTGGTCCAAGTAGCACCTGGTCCAAGTCACACCTGGTCCTGATCACGCCTGGTCCAAGTCGCACCTGGTCCAAGTCGCACCTGGTCCAAGTAGCACCTGTCCAAGTCGCACCGGTCCAAGTCACACCTGGTCCTGATCACGCCTGGTCCAAGTCACACCTGGTCCAAGTCGCACTTGTCCAAGTTGCACCTGGTCCAAGTCGCACCTGGTCCAAGTCACACCTGGTCCAAGTTGCACCTGATCCAAGTCGCACCTAGTCCTGATCACGCTTGATCCAAGTCACGCCTGGTCCAAGTCACACCTGGTCCAAGTCTTACCTGATCCAGGTCGCACCTGGTCCGAGTCACACATGGTCCAAGTCACACCTGGTCCTGATCACGCCTGGTCCAAGTCGCACCTGGTCCAGGTCGCACCTGGTCCAAGTCACACCTGGTCCAAGTAGCACCTGTCCAAGTCGCACCTGGTCCAAGTCGCACCTGGTTCTGATCACACCTGGTCCTGATCACGCCTGGTCCAAGTCACACCTGGTCCAAGTCGCACCTGGTCCAAGTCGCACCTGGTCCAAGTCACACCTGGTCCAAGTCACACCTGATCCAAGTCGCACCTGGTCCTGATCACGCTGGATCCAAGTCACACCTGATCCAAGTCACGTCTGGTCCAAGTCGCACCTGGTCCAAGTCTTACCTGATCCAGGTCACACCTGGTCCGAGTCACACATGGTCCAAGTCACGCCTGGTCCAAGTCACACCTGGTCCTAGTCTTACCTGATCCAAGTCACACCTGGTCCAAGTCACATCTGATCCAAGTCACGCCTGGTCCAAGTCGCACCTGGTCCAAGTCACACCTGATCCAAGTCGCACCTGATCCAAGTCGCACCTGGTCCTGATCATGCTTGATCCAAGTCACACCTTATCCAAGTTACACCTGATCCAAGTCACGCCTGGTCCAAGTCACACCTGGTCCAAGTCTTACCTGATCCAGGTCACACCTGGTCCGAGTCACACATGGTCCAAGTCACGCCTGGTCCAAGTCTTACCTGATCCAAGTCACGCATGGTCCAATTCACACGTGGTCCGAGTCACACATGGTCCAAGTCTTACCTGATCCAATTCACACCTGGTCCAAGTCACACCTGGTCCAAGTCATACCTGATCCAAGTCACACCTGGTCCTGATCACGCCTGGGTCAAGTCGCACCTGGTCCAAGTCGCACCTGGTCCAAGTCGCACCTGGTCCAAGTCACACCTGGTCCTGATCACGCCTGGTCCAAGTCGCACCTGGTCCAAGTCACACCTGGTCCTGATCACGCCTGGTCCAAGTCGCACCTGGTCCAAGTCGCACCTGGTCCAAGTTGCACCTGGTCCAAGTCACACCTGGTCCAAATCGCACCTGGTCCAAGTCGCACCTGGTCCAAGCCGCACCTGGTCCAAGTCACACCTGGTCCAAGTAGCACCTGTCCAAGTCGCACCGGTCCAAGTCACACCTGGTTCTGATCACGCCTGGTCCTGATCACGCCTGGTCCAAGTCACACCTGGTCCAAGTCGCACCTGTCCAAGTCGCACCTGGTCCAAGTCGCACCTGGTCCAAGTCACACCTGGTCCAAGTTGCACCTGATCCAAGTCGCACCTGGTCCTGATCACGCTGGATCCAAGTCACACCTGATCCAAGTCACGTCTGGTCCAAGTCGCACCTGGTCCAAGTCTTACCTGATCCAGGTCACACCTGGTCCGAATCACACATGGTCCAAGTCACGCCTGGTCCAAGTCACACCTGGTCCTAGTCTTACCTGATCCTGGTCATGCTTGATCCAAGTCACACCTGATCCAAGTTACACCTGATCCAAGTCACGCCTGGTCCAAGTCACACCTGGTCCAAGTCTTACCTGATCCAGGTCACACCTGGTCCGAGTCACACATGGTCCAAGTCACGCCTGGTCCAAGTCGCACCTGTCCAAGTTGCACCTGGTCCAAGTCGCACCTGGTCCAAGTCACACCTGGTCCAAGTTGCACCTGATCCAAGTCGCACCTGGTCCTGATCACGCTTGATCCAAGTCACACCTGATCCAAGTCACGCCTGGTCCAAGTCACACCTGGTCCAAGTCTTACCTGATCCAGGTCGCACCGTGTCCGAGTCACACATGGTCCAAGTCACACCTGGTCCTGATCACGCCTGGTCCAAGTCGCACCTGGTCCAAGTCACACCTGGTCCTGATCATGCCTGGGTCAAGTCGCACCTGGTCCAGGTCGCACCTGGTCCAAGTCGCACCTGGTCCAAGTCACACCTGGTCCTGATCACGCCTGGTCCAAGTAGCACCTGGTCCAAGTCACACCTGGTCCTGATCACGCCTGGTCCAAGTCGCACCTGGTCCAAGTCGCACCTGGTCCAAGTTGCACCTGGTCCAAATCGCACCTGGTCCAAGTCGCACCTGGTCCAAGCCGCACCTGATTCAAGTCACACCTGGTCCAAGTAGCACCTGTCCAAGTCGCACCGGTCCAAGTCACACCTGGTCCTGATCACGCCTGGTCCTGATCACGCCTGGTCCAAGTCACACCTGGTCCAAGTCGCACTTGTCCAAGTTGCACCTGGTCCAAGTCGCACCTGGTCCAAGTCACACCTGGTCCAAGTTCCACCTGATCCAAGTCGCACCTTGTTCTGATCACGCTTGATCCAAGTCACGCCTGGTCCAAGTCACACCTGGTCCAAGTCTTACCTGATCCAGGTCGCACCTGGTCCGAGTCACACATGGTCCAAGTCACACCTGGTCCTGATCACGCCTGGTCCAAGTCGCACCTGGTCCAAGTCGCACCTGGTCCAAGTCACACCTGGTCCAAGTAGCACCTGTCCAAGTCGCACCTGGTCCAAGTCGCACCTGGTTCTGATCACGCCTGGTCCTGATCACGCCTGGTCCAAGTCACACCTGGTCCAAGTCGCACCTGGTCCAAGTCGCACCTGGTCCAAGTCACACCTGGTCCAAGTTGCACCTGATCCAAGTCGCACCTGGTCCTGATCACGCTGGATCCAAGTCACACCTGATCCAAGTCACTTCTGGTCCAAGTCGCACCTGGTCCAAGTCTTACCTGATCCAGGTCACACCTGGTCCGAGTCACACATGGTCCAAGTCACGCCTGGTCCAAGTCACACCTGGTCCTAGTCTTACCTGATCCAAGTCACACCTGGTCCAAGTCATACCTGATCCAAGTCACACCTGGTCCTGATCACGCCTGGTCCAAGTCGCACCTGGTCCAAGTCGCACCTGGTCCAAGTCGCACCTGGTCCAAGTCACACCTGGTCCAAGTAGCACCTGTCCAAGTCGCACCTGGTCCAAGTCGCACATGGTTCTGATCACGCCTGGTCCTGATCACGCCTGGTCCAAGTCACACCTGGTCCAAGTCGCACCTGTCCAAGTCGCACCTGGTCCAAGTCGCACCTGGTCCAAGTCACACCTGGTCCAAGTCGCACCTGATCCAAGTCGCACCTGGTCCTGATCACGCTGGATCCAAGTCACACCTGATCCAAGTCACGTCTGGTCCAAGTCACACCTGGTCCAAGTCTTACCTGATCCAGGTCACACCTGGTCCGAGTCACACCTGGTCCAAGTCACGCCTGGTCCAAGTCACACCTGGTCCTAGTCTTACCTGATCCAAGTCACACCTGGTCCAAGTCACATCTGATCCAAGTCACACCTGGTCCAAGTCGCACCTGGTCCAAGTCACACCTGGTCCAAGTCACACCTGATCCAAGTCGCACCTGGTCCTGATCATGCTTGATCCAAGTCACACCTTATCCAAGTTACACCTGATCCAAGTCACGCCTGGTCCAAGTCACACCTGGTCCAAGTCTTACCTGATCCAGGTCAGACCTGGTCCGAGTCACACATGGTCCAAGTCACGCCTGGTCCAAGTCTTACCTGATCCAAGTCACGCATGGTCCAATTCACACGTGGTCCGAGTCACACATGGTCCTAGTCTTACCTGATCCAATTCACACCTGGTCCAAGTCACACCTGGTCCAAGTCACACCTGATCCAAGTCACACCTGGTCCAAGTCACACCTGATCCAAGTCACGCCTGGTCCAAGTCATACAGGCACGCGGAGGCCACACACACTACTGAGCCTCATGTTGACTTGTTTAAAGGACATTACATCAAAGTTGGATCAGCCTGTAGTGTGTTTTTCCACTTTCATTTGGAGTAAAACTCCAAATCCAGACCTCTATGGGTCGATACATTAGATTTTTATTGATAATTTTTGTGTGAATTTGTTGTTAGCACATTCAACTATGGAAAGAATAAAGTACTTAATAAAAATATTTCATTCATTCATATCTACAACGTGTTACTTTATTGTTCCTTTTATTTTTTTGAACAGCGCATTTCACACATCAATCCATTTTCATTGCATCAAAGGTGGTCCTATCATCCCCACCGGCTCCAAGACAGAAGCTGAAAGCCCTCAGACGCCTTCAGATAAAGAACAACCCACATTTAACTGGAGTTAAAAACACAGAACAAAATCTGCTATTTGCTTTCATGTTAAACGGAACTCTAATTAATAGTGAACCAGATGGAGAAATGAGGTCACGTGTGATTTGGATTTTATTTATTACATTTATGTCATCATGTTGGAGGAGTACCTGACACCTTCTTCCCCTCCTCGTTCTCCTCTCCGCGTCCATCAGAAGCACAATCCATTGATAAGCTCTTCTCATATTAACTTTAATCGTTGCCCCAAGTACAAGCCTTGAGTCGTGTACGTTTCTATTAAACTTAATCAGAGAAACTTCTTTTTCAATTAAAGTGTTCTTATTAAATTAAGTTGGATTAATTTAGATAAAACTTTATTGCCTCCAAAACTGCAGGGAACTGATTGACAGACGTTTTCCGTGTGCAGCAGAGATCCACCCGCTGAACATATTTCTGATGGTTTTGTTTTCCAGTTCCTCCATCTCTGCTTGTCCTTTAAAATGCTTAGAAAGGAAACATTTAGCAAAGACTTCCTGTAGTCACACATAGTAGCTACGATTACTGAAGCTTCTGTTTCCTGAAGCCAAACTGGGATCCAGTTCCACTGATGGGGTTGGATAACGGAACGTTCTGCCCTCATTCTGCTGGGAAAACCTGAAACTCTGAAAACTTTGTGATTGTCTTCTGATAAGTGTGCAAACTCACAGCACGCGGATAATAAGGATAACAATTATATTATATTATTCATGTTATTTTATTAAATGTATTTTTAAATAGAAAAGGTAACGAGCACAGATAAAACAGTAACACAGGTAAATGTAAGACCGTATGGAAACACCAATATAAATTGTACAAATCTTTCATCACACAAATATAAATGAATAAAAAGTGGTAATAATAATTAATACAATCTGAATTCAGTACTTAAACTGTAGCAGATTTCCCAGCCGGGGTCTCTCACACTGTTTACACCTGCATTAAAACGTGTGTTGGGTGATTGGATCGCTACCAAGCAGTGCTTGACCACAAGAAAGGGCAAAGTGCAATCTAAAACCTGACTTTTCTGGCCCTCTTTAATGCAAAAGCATTAATTACATCATCATACGAAATATTTGGTACAGTTGTATGATTGATGCTGATGATGGCAAGTCCAGAGAGACACCCCCGTGCCCTACTGGACATGTTTGGCCAGTGGGAGCTGCTCCAGGGGTGAGACTGATGTCACGTGGTGAGAACAAATTCACGTTGATGCAGATTCTTGTTTTCTTCCTTTCTTTAACATTTTCAAGCAACCCAATCGATGTATCATTATACAAATGTGTTAATTATATTGATTAAATATATAATTTGTTTAGAAACAGCAGTGTGTGTTTTGTGTGTGTGGGATAATAAAAGTTCAGACTATGCTCGCCCCCCGTCCTTTCTCTGAGAGTGAGACGAACCTGCTTACTCCACTCCCCCCCATGCTGTTTCTACTGATACACACACACACACACACACACACACACAGTATACATGACTCTCAGCCTCCAGTTCACGTGTTAGTCGCGTGTCCAGCGCCCATTAACTTGACAGGGAAGTGAGCAGTATTAGTCTGGAGAACTGCAGATTGTTTTATAGGGCGTCACTAAATAGGTTGTGCCCTGGGTGGTCGCCCACATTGCCCATCGCAACAACCATCCCTGCTCTTCTGCATCATGTGGTCTGCCACAATGGGCATGCAATATTGGACATTCACATGTTATTAGACTCACACATACCTGCAGCTAACAGATATTGCATCTCACAGCTGGGATCTTCCAGATGTGCTGTCCAAGTCATAAATGCCATGTGTTGCCGATGGTCACGTTATGAGGTTTCCAAGCAGTCTGCAGTCCTTAACTGAGTCCAAACTATCTTTTTTTCTCAGCAGCTGAATTTTATTACAGTGGAGACAGCATGCTCTTCTCCGTGTTTATCCTGACACCCAAATCAGATAGGTGCCACACAAGAACATGCGTGTGCGCCCTGGCCACCTGCTCCATTTGTGCCGGAAGCAGTCGTCCAGGTAAGTGGCTGAGCAGAAGCCCTGCCACCAGTGCTTCCATGCACCGTATGAATACCTGTCCTCAGAGACAGGCCAAAAGGGAGCACCTAGTACTCATAGTAGATCCCCTGCAAAGCAAATCTCAGGAACCTCCAGTAGGGAGGATAGATTGGGATGTGGAAATGTGCCTCTTTCAGGTCACCAGAAGTGAACCAGTCGTTCTGTCGAACAAGGCACAGCAGCGATGCATATGTAAGCGTTATGAATTTGGATTTCCTCAGGTGTCTATTCGGAGCATGCAGATCCAGGATCAGGCTAATTCCATGGCATGCACACAGGCATGCATCCCATAGTGAGTCAGATAGATGGATGAAATAAGTCAGCAGACAGTAGAGTCTGTCATGAAGTGTTTGAGTGTGACTGAAGGTGTGTTTGAAAGTGTGTCTGCGCGTAATGTGCGTTGAGTCTGTGTTATGTGTCTGTAGCTCTTTTATTGATCCCTACGTGAGATGTTGAAGAGCTTCATGGTGTTGGGGAGGAATGATTTCCTGAGCCTGTCAGTGGAGCATGTCAATGACAGCAGTCGGTCGCTGAAGCTGCTCCTCTGCCTGGAGGTGGTGCTGTGCATGAAGTCTATTCAGTGTCCGTCGATCCGCCACTGATGTCAGACTGTTCAGGTCTGAGCCGACGACTGAACCTGCCTTCCTCACCACTTTGTCAAGAAGAGCAGCATCCTTCTTCTGGATGCTGCTCCCCCCACACATCATGGCGCACTGGAAGACACTTGCTACCACAGTCTGGTAGAAGATCACAAGCATCTTTTTGCAGATATTGAAGGACACCAGCCTTCTGAGGAAATAGAGGCGACTCTGACCTTTCCTGCACAGATCGTCTGTGTTGGATGTTAAGTCCAGTCTATCATCTAGCTGCACTCCCAGATATCTGTAGGTGTGGACAACCTCAGAACAGTCTCCTTTAATGACAACTGGCTCTGGGTGGGACTTGGATCCTCTGAAGTCTACCACCACTTGCCTGGTCTTACAGGTGTTGAGGAGTAGGTGGTTGAAGGTGCACCATGCCACGAGGTCCTGGATCAGTCCCCTGCTCCTCACTACACCAAATGCAGGAAGAGACTTTTTCTGCAGTCCGCTCCCTGTATTTGGTCCGCTTGAAATGGACAGACCTGCGTTTGTGCCGAATGTGCCCTAAAATGAATGAAGGGGTTTGTAAAAATGCTTGATTATTTCTTGCTCTTTTGTATGTGTAAATTAGCCTGAAATGTGCATAATGGTGCCACTTAAGAAAGTTACCTAACTTGCCCTGGATTTGAGACCCTTCCCCCGATGTCTGAGCTTGGCATTGGTCTGGTCCAACAAAGGTCATCATTTGGGGAAAATACTGGTCCAGTGCGGCAAGGTTCCTCCGCAGACAGCGGGGGGCCTCTTCCTGAGATAGGAGAGTAGCAGGGGCACACTCCTAAACACCACTTAACTAACCCAAACTTAGCCTGTCTATACTGTGAATCTAACCTTTTAGCTCCACAAACTATTTTGATGCCTGCTGCTTTACCAATGTCATGTTTTTGCCATCCTGATCTCCTGGCGCTCATCATTGGTAACTCGATCCACCTGTTGGCTTCCTAATTGCCTCTGCTGTCTCATTCAGTTCACCTGGTTTCCTTTTCTCACTGCCTACTTAAGCTCCCTCCAATCTCTCCTTCTCTGCCAGATAATAATCAGACCTATGTCTAGTTGTGTTCCACTGTTCTACGGATTGTTCCTCAGTTGCCGACCTTCTGCTTCATGCCCCCAGATTTCCCTCCTTGCCTTGCCTTGCCCTTGATGGACACCGCTACTTTTCGGATCTTCTGGTTACCGACCCTGCTTGTCTTTGGATCTGCCTTGTCTTTGCCTGGACGAGTATTTTGCCATTCCGTTTACCTCCCAGCTGGAGCCTGATTTCTTCTGCAGACCAGTCACCTGGATTGATCTTCTGCTCATACTCCTTCGCCAATAAACTGGTCATTTGTCCATAACTCCTTGTGTGTGGCTGTAATTTTGGATCCTCACGGTAACTCATTACAGTATTATCTGGCCAACATGGATCCATCGTCCACACAGGAGTGGCGCTCATGTGTTGAGAAGTCCATCACCAAACTGGAATCAAGCATGCAGGACATGATGACTATGTTATCTAACCTCTCCTCAGTTGCAGCTCTGCTGGAAGGTGCCTCTGTCCAAGCTACTGGATCATCGTCTTTTTGCCAAGTCTCACCTCGCCATGAACCCCATCTGACTCCTCCAGAGGTATTTTCAGGTGAGCGGAGTCAGTGTCGGCCCTTCATAACCCAGTGTGAGATCCACTTTGAATTGCAGCCCTCTTCCTTCCCGTCAGAACGGGCTAGGATTGCCTATATGGTTTCACTTTTTTCAGGGAAGGCCAAGCTGTGGGGAACGGCTGAATGGCAGAGAGACTCGCTCATCTGCTATAATTACAAGGACTTCACAAGGGAGCTCATCAGAGTCTTTGACCCAGTCCCACCTGAGAGAGAACCTGCCCGGGGTCTGTTAGCTCTAAAGCAAGGCAAGAGGCGGGTTACTGACTATATAATAGATTTCCATACTCTCTCAGCAGAAAGCCACTGGAATGATGAGGCATTATGTGACGCTTTCTATCAAGGACTTAATGAGGAGATTAAAGACGAACTGGCTACCCGGGAAGCTCCGAGATGTCTGGACCAGCTGGAGACTCTCTCCTCCAGGATCGATCAGAGACTTCACGAACGGAGAGTGGAGAGGAGCCGAACCTCTAACAGCCTTTGCACTGAACCAAGGCCCGTGTCACAATGCAATCCCCTTGCACAATCTCCTGTATTTCCAGCTCCAGTAGGGGACCCTGTGGTTCCCATGCAGATTGGACGGACCCGCTTGACACCACAAGAGAGGGCACGACGTTCGAAGGAGGGTTTGTGCTTCTATTGCGGAAAGAGCGGTCACCTGGTTCACCGATGTCCATTAAAAGACCAGACTCAGTGGGAGAGAGGAGGTACCTACTGAGTCAGAGGTTGGTGAAATCCTCTTTAGTCTCGTTACAGGCACAACTCCTTATAAATGGTCTTCCTGAGCAGGTTATGGCATGTATCGATTCTGGGGCTGATACGGAATTCATTGATGCAGGCTTGGCAAGATCTCTTAACATTCCATTACTACCCACCTCTAAGAAGCAGAAAGTATTTGCACTTGATGGTCATGTGTTGCACCAGATCACGGAAGAGACCACACCTCTCAAGTTTATTGTAGGAGGAAATCACCAGGAGATGGTATCATTTCTTGTCATCCATTCCCCTGAGCTACCCATTATTCTTGGTGCCTCTTGGCTGCTTCACCACAATCCGCACATTGATTGGAGGACAAGTGAGGTCCTGAGCTGGTCATCCTCTTGTCACTCCATATGTCTTCTAATGGCTAATTCACTCCCCGCTGAACCAGTTTGTCAAGAGACCTACCCAGATCTTTCTAAGGTTCCTCCTGAGTATCACGACCTTAAGCAGGTATTCAACAAGCACTTGGCAACTTCTCTTCCTCCACATCGTCCCTATGACTGCTCCATTGATCTTTTACCCGGTACCTTCCCTCCCAAGGGCCGTTTATACTCCTTGTCAGGACCTGAGACTCATGCCATGAAGGAGTACATAGAAGGGGCACTTAAGACTGGAATAATACGCCCCTCTTCATCTCCTGCTGCTGCAGGGTTTGTTTTTTTTTTGTAGGAAAGAAGGATGGAACTCTAAGACCGTGCATTGACTACAGAGGACTAAATGACATAACTATAAAGAACCGTTATCCTCTTCCCCTTATGAACACTGCTTTTGATCTCATTCAGGGTGCCACCATCTTCACCAAGCTGGATCTCAGGAATGCCTATCACCTTATCCGCATCAAAGAGGGAGATGAGTGGAAGACTGCATTCAATACACCCACAGGGCACTACGAGTATCTTGTCATGCCTTTTGGCCTAACCAATGCTCCTGCAGTTTTTAAGTCCCTAATTAATGATGTTCTTAGAGATATGGTTGGACTATATGTCTTTGTTTATCTTGATGACATTTTGATTTTTTTTTCCAAAGACCTCCCCACACATCAGAGCCATGTCCGCACTGTCCTTCTCCATCTTTTACAGAATAACCTTTTTGTAAAAGCAGAGAAGTGTGAGTTCCACCGAAGTTCTATATCGTTTCTGGGCTATGTCATCTCGCCCAACAGAATGTCCATGGATCTCAGCAAAGTTTCAGCGGTGAAGGAATGGCCGGTTCCCCAGTCTCGTAGGCAACTTCAGAGATTCCTAGGCTTTGCCAATTTCTATCGCAGGTTCATAAGAAGTTACAGTTCCATCGCCTCACCTTTGCATGCTCTTACTTCATCTAAGAACAGGTTTATTTGGAACACAGCGGCGGACCGTGCCTTCTCTCGCTTAAAGGACTTGTTCACCTCGGCACCTGTCCTCCATGCACCGGATTCTGATCGGCAGTTTATTGTTGAAGTGGATGCCTCTGACGCAGGAGTAGGTGCTATTCTAAGTCAAAGGTTTTCTGATGGCAAGACTCATCCATGTGCCTTCTTTTCTAGAGGTCTCTCCACAACCGAGAGGAATTATGATGTGGGAGATCGCGAGCTCCTGGCAGTTAAACTGGCACTCGAAGAGTGGAGGCACTGGCTGGAGGGAGCTAAGCACCCATTCATTGTGTGGACGGATCATAAGAACCTTGAGTACCTACGATCTGCTAAGAGACTCAATCCCAGACAGGCTAGATGGTCCCTGTTCTTCAGCAGATTTAACTTCTCCCTATCCTACAGACCAGGAACTAAGAACACCAAGCCAGATTCCCTCTCAAGGCTTCACGAGGTTCCGGAGCAGTCCGATGGTCAGAATGACTACATCCTTCCCCATTCTGTCCGGCTGGTGGTTGTCAGACTTGGTTTGGAGAGAGAGATAAGGGAGGTCCAACAACAACACCAGATTCCTGAGAACTGTCCTCAGGGTCGCCTCTTTGTTCCCATGCACCTTGTCCCAGAGGTACTGTCATTTTGTCATAGTTCTCGTTTATTTTGTCACCCAGGTGTGACCAAGACTCTGTCAGTCGTACAGAGTCGCTTCTGGTGGGAGACCTTGGTCCAGGACATCAAGGAATTCATCGCTGCTTGCCGTGTCTGTTCCCAAGCTAAGTCTTCTCATTGACCGCCAGCTGGTTTTCTGCGGCCGCTCCCAATTCCACGTCGTCCTTGGTCTCATTTGTCCATGGATTTCATCACAGGTCTGCCCAACTCCAAGAATCATTCAGTACTACTTACCATAGTTGACCGTTTCTCCAAGATGACTCATTTGATTCCTCTTGCCAAGTTGCCGTCTTCTAAGGAATTAGGGGAGATCCTTGCCAGGGAGGTATTTCGTTTACATGGACTTCCGGATGACATCGTCTCTGACAGAGGTCCCCAATTTGTTTCTCGATTTTGGAAGGAGTTCTGTAACCTTCTTGGTATCCGAGTGAGCCTCTCCTCTGGGTATCATCCTCAGACGGAGCGGGTCAACCAGGAGGTGGAGACTAAGCTACGTATGTTGTGTGAACGGGATCCCTCAATGTGGTCACAGAACATTCCTTGGGTGGAATATTCCCTTAACTCGCTCCACAGGGCTCTCTCCGTTCTACACTGTGTATGGATACCAGCCGCCAGTCTTTGATTTACAGGAGATTGCCATCACAGTCCCCTTGGCTCACTCAGCAGCACTGAGATGTCAACGTGTATGGAGGAGGGCTCATTGTGCCCTGTTGAGGACGTCTGCAGTGTATTCACGGGCTGCTAATCATCGGCGGATTGCTGCACCGGAGTATCAAGTGGGGCAGGAGGTATGGTTGTCAACCAAGGACCATCCCCTTCGGGTTGAGAATCGCAAGTTGGCCCCTCGCTTCATTGGCCCTTTCCCTATAACCAGGGTGGTTAACCCCATGGCTGTACGTCTTCGACTGCCTAGGACCCTGCGGGTTTGCCCCACTTTCCATGTCTCCCGTATCAAACCTGTGTTCTCTTCCCAGTTTGCACCCCCCTCCGGGCCCCCTCCTCCCGCCCAGTTCATTGATGGGGGGCCTGCCTACACTGTTCGTCGTCTACTCCGCTTCAGGCGGCGGGGCCATGGGTTGCAGTACCTGGTTGACTGGGAGGGCTATGGGCCGGAGGAGCGCTCTTGGGTTCCTGCTCGTTTTATTTTGGATGGGTCCCTTGTTCGGGATTTTCATCTCCGCAGTCCTGACATGCCTTGAAGGGGGGGGGGGGGGTACTGTCATGTTTTTGCCATCCTGATCTCCTGGCGCTCATCACTGGTAACTCAATCCACCTGTTGGCTTCCTAATTGCCTCTGCTGTCTCATTCAGTTCACCTGGTTTCCTTTTCTCACTGCCTACTTAAGCTCCCTCCAATCTCTCCTTCTCTGCCAGATAATAATCAGACCTGTCTAGTTGTGTTCCACTGTTCTACGGATTGTTCCTCAGTTGCCGACCTTCTGCTTCATGCCCCCGGATTTCCCTCCTTGCCTTGCCCTTGACGGACACCGCTACCTTTCGGATCTTCTGGTTACCGACCCTGCTTGTCTTTGGATCTCCGAGCCTTGTCTTTGCCTGGACGAGTATTTTGCCATTCCGTTTACCTCCCAGCTGGAGCCTGGTTTCTTCTGCAGACCAGTCACCTGGATTGATCTTCTGCTCATACTCCTTCGCCAATAAACTGGTCATTTGTCCATAACTCCTTGTGTGTGGCTGTAATTTCGGATCCTCACGGTAACTCATTACAACCAAGCTGTAATCAGCACCTTCCCAAAAGGAATCCCTGAGCGCTTTGCCTGGTAGGGCTTCACAACCCATGACACACTGAACTCCCCTCACCAGGAACCTCATCCACACTTACACAGCTCCTTTTACACCTACTTCACCTCCATATAACGTGATCCCACTCAGGTAATAAAGACAGGTAGCCTGGTTCATTCAATCTTCACACACATTGTTATCTCTGTCAGCAGCAGCACATTGCAGTACCGTCATGACATGGTTTAACCAGCACAGCCTACCTGAGTCCTGCTGCTGACCATGTCCATCCCTTTCTGAGCACAGTGTAGCATCTTCTGATGGAAACTTCCAGCAGGATGATGCACCATGTCACAAAGCTCACATCATCTCCACCATGACGATGAGTTCACTGTCCTCCAACGGCTCCACAGTCACCAGCTCTACATCCAGCAGAGCAGCTTTGGGACGTGGTGGAACGGGAGATTCTCATGGTGATGAGGTGGAACGGGAGATTCTCATGGTGATGAGGTGGAACGGGAGATTCTCATCATGATGAGGTGGAATGGGCAGGAACTTGCAGCAACCGTGTGATGTTTCATGTGAATATGGAGCAAAATCTCTGAGGAATGTTTCCAACATGTTGGATCTGACCCATAGACTGTATATAAAAAGATGGGCGGAGCCTGCTTGACGTCACCCATAGGTTTCTGAAGAGCTGAATTGAAGCTTGGGCGGTTCCTACCGTCGCCATCTTGGCAGGGGAATGCCGTCTCGCCCGGAAAATACAAATATGGGCAAAGAGGTGGAGCTGAGAGGGGTGCTGTGAGCGTCATGGTGGATGATTGACATCAAGCAAACTCTGAGCTTTCTGTAGCTAAGAGCTAACCGAGATAACGGGAGCTAACCAGCTAACGGAGGTAAGCGGGCTAAAGCTAAGTCATGTTGTTAACCGGCTAAAAACCGCGGTTGTTCTACATTCTTCTGACTTGAAGCGGGAGATTGGGTACCTGTCAATCAAAAGGACACACCCCTAACTATGCCGAACTTTAAGATTAAATTACTTTTAAACGGGCGAGTTAGAAAAAAATTCACTCCCCCCACAGTTGTCATGAAGGTAAACCTGACCTATTAAACCTAAAATGGATTTTTGAACCAAACATGTTTATTTCTGCTCTAAACATGTTTATTTCTGCTGTAAACATGTTTATTTAAGCTGTGAAGTTGGTCTTTTTAACATGGGAGTCTATGGAGATTTGCTCTGTTTTGGAGTTCCTAGCTGATGAAGGGGGAACTGCAGTTTTAGGCAGTTTGCATAGGCTTCACCTCTTACCACCGGAGGTTGTTGCTTGGTTTGACCCCATGCTGGTGGACCTGGTAAAGTGGATGGTAGAGGTATATTTATTTGCGTATGTGAGTAGAATTAATGCAGTATGTGCCTTGGCACATTCTGACAATTATGATAAACTATCTTTATTTGAAAAATTCATGACAGTAAAGTCTTCACTCATCAAACATGCAGAAAAAGCACCAATGACATTTCAGGTTTTAACAGATATAATTATGTACTTGTGAGAAGCCCAACAGCAACACTTGACGCTGTGATTACCATTTGACAAAAACATTGTTAATTACAGCTCAGAAGCAAAGTGAAGAGACACTGGAATATAAATGAAGCCTTTGCCCCCTTCAGCAGAGGTAGATAATAGGATTCCAATCCACATCAATAAACACTTAGGAGAATTTTTCATAGAATCCTGCAGAAAAACTCCATCTGAGAGTTTTTATTGAAGAGATTTCAGTCCAACAGAGACTGTTTATTTTGAGGTGACTATTATTTGTTGATTGTTTTTCCTTTTGGAGCAACTCATTTGATATCTTGTGGTCTTGCAACCTTGATTCACATAACATCTTCCAGCTAAGGTTGCCTTGACTCATGTGTTGAATAATTCATGACTTGCAATCCAATACTATTGGACTGGGGATAGAGGGACTCAAAAGTTGAATTACAAAACATCACATTCTTTCATCTGAAGATTTTTCTGTTTTTTAACAAAGTGCAGAGGTCAATTATGAATCCTCTGGCAATAGCTGGTATGAATAATATGCTGAAGGGCTCCAAAACCTTGAGGGACTGGGTCTACTTGTGTAGATTATTGACGCCTCTACTTTTTTCTTCTTATTTTCCTTTATTACTATCCTTTAGGTAAAAAAAAAAAAAAAAGGTGGACCCTTTGTCTGTGCCCTCCTGCATGGTCCATGTTTCTATTGCTCGAGGCAAAAGAGGCCTAATTTGCACCTTTCTCTTTTGGGGCCAATTATTATAATACCAAATGTACTGGAAACACAGTCAAATTGAAAACAATAAAGAGCTCCCCAAATCATGCATTTTAATCATCTTCTTATGAAAAATTCATTTTATCTGGTTTTATAACTTTTACCACATTCAGTTAAGATTGTGCCACATCACCTGCAGAACATGCAAGTGGACTAAACAACAAAGAGTGTTGTATACTGGCTACAGGTCATCTGCAGCATCCAGGCTGGTTCAGACACCTGTACAAACATGACGCTGAGGTCCGCCATTGTTGTTGTGCTTTTGCAGGTTAAGCAGGATCTGAGTGCACAAGTGCAAGATGACTGTGAAAGAGTCCGGTTCCAGTTTACAGGACTCTTCTTGTGTTGCAGGAAATTTTCACTCTGGAGGCTTTTGTCAAATCTTCGCAGTTTTATATATCTAAAACTATTATTGTTTTGTTATTATTATTGTATTATTATTATTGTGTGTATTATTCCATTCTAGATTGCGCCGTCTGTTGGCAGCAGATTGTAGTAGCTCTAATTTGCTATCTTGATTTTTTAAAAGTACAAAGTCTTCTTACATAGATATTACCTCAAATTAGGTTTTTTTTTTCTGAGGATTTTATACCGGTTAGGAGGGTGTGCTGCAAGGAAGATTTTTCTGCATATTTTTGCTCTTTCAAGGCTTGTTATGATGAGTCTCCATGGCAACAAAAGACTTTTTTTACAATCGAGATCAACTGTTTAACCTCTCCCAAATCAACATTATCAGCAAAACAACACATCAAATCCTGATGGAGTTGAAAAGAAAGAGAAGAGGATGCAGAGCGGGAATCAGAGAGCGGAGAAAGCGATGGAGATTTAAACCATTTCTCACGACCCTCGTCATGGGTAATGTGAGATCGTTAGCTAACAAAACGGACGAGCTGGAGATGCTAACAAGCTCTCAGAAAGAATACAGAGAGTGCAGTATTATGTGCTTCACTGAGACATGGCTGCATGAACACATCCCTGACTGTAATGTGTCTGTACTGGGCTTTAAAACGGTCCGTGCAGACCGCAGTAGACAACACAGCGGAAAGCTAAAGGGTGGTGGAATTGCACAGTGAAGAAACAACAATGTGTGTTCAGTGAGAGGCTTCTTCAGGTCCGATGCAAGACTGAAAGATACAGAAGATCATTCCTGCCAGCAGCCATCAGCCTCCGGAACAAGATCTCCTCAAATTAATTATTATTATATACTATAATATTGAATTTCCCTTTGGGGATTAATAAAGTATTTTTCTTTTCATTTCATTTCATTTCATATCTAAATATTTGTTACTATGGAAACGAGGGTCAAGAGTGCAACCAAACATTTGTTTTTTACTGTCTCAGTGTCATGGTGTGAACAAGGCCAAAAATGTCTCAAAGTTTCTCTTGTTAAATATATTTTCTCTTCCTTTTTCTTTCTGTTATTTCTATTATTAAAAGGAAGAACTGATTTAAATTTAGTGGTGATCCGGATCACCGTTTGGATCCAGGAACTTTTTAAAAGCCTTGGCTGAGGTTTGTGCTTTTCTAGTATTCTACTAAAACAATGTATTTATGAAAGATAAAAAAAAAAGTCTAAACATCATTTCATATTTCCTTGATGATCTGTAGCTCCAGATCTCATGCTGGGAAGACAGCAGTTCCCAGGAAAACTTGTTCTGGTCTCCATGTTGACCACTAATCGGCAAGAATCCACCATTTCCATAGTTTCAGCGCACAGATATGCTCTAGCATAAAGACTTTAGTTTACAGATTACCTGTGAAAATCATGTTTTTAACCAGAACTGACCAGAACACATTCACTACTGTTATTTGGAAATATTACATAACACCAAACATCCTCAATTATAGCAATAATCTATTAAGCTAAACGATGCAGGAGCTTTTTTCTGGGTTGCTGGCTGCCTTGCTGGTCTACCTATACTGGTCTGTATGTCATCTGTGAGGGCGGGGCACTGGTTTACCTGTCATCTGTGAGGGTGGGGCACTGGTTTACCTGTCATCTGTGAAAAAGATTAATTAAGTCAATGTGGTCATTTTAATTAGTTTAGAATGACAATTATTTTGTTGGCATAAAGTATACATGAAAATTGCAGCACTAAACCAGACTGGTCAAGGCAGGGGTCGCTATCACAACTAAATCTGACCTTGTGCACAAGGTCTTCAGACTGTGACCTTAATGCAGTCTGAAGCCCGGGGGCCCACAAAGTTTAGTTCTCATGTCAGTCAGCGCCTTATGCAAATTTATGCAAAATACACTACTGGTGATGTGCCAAAGCACAACCATGAGCAGGACACTGACCCGGTTGCAGTGCAGATAGCAATAACACCCCTCTCCGCTATGTCTGATATCAGCCAGACCACTCGTGAAGGACCACCTTGCCCTGCATTGACCAAATATCAGGCAAAGATGTAATAAGAAGTTCTTTCAATCCTTGCAGTACGAACAATATAGTTGGCTGGAGTACTTGGTGTGTGTTTTACTTTGCATGCAAACATTTTGCTCATGGAGGCCACCAATTTTGTAAAGACACCACGTTCACCCAGGATGGATTCAGTACATGGGTTAAAGTTACGTCGTCATTCCACACACACCTTTACATGTCATTGGGAAATTTGACAAAATTGTTGAAAAAATGATTGCCAGTAATCCCTAAAATGCCAAATACACTCATCATGGCATACAAGATGAGCTGACGGACATCATGGCAAAAATGGTCAGGGTGCAAATAAGTGGGGAAACACAGGTAGCTGGAGTGTTTGCACTGATAATGGATGAGCAAAGATGTAAGAGGGAGCAGGTGCCTGCGGTATCTGCTAACCAAACTCCACTGATCTGGAGATCTTCATTATACTGTTCAGACTTTCTTGTCCCTCACAGATAAACCAGAAAACCAGATATGCCAGTGAACTTTTCGCTAAATGCAGCGTAACTGTGAGTAGTATGTATGTATGTAGTAGTATGTATGTAGTATGTAAGCATGTCCCTTTTAAGTCAGTAAAAAAGTGTGTATTTAATGGTTTGGGTGTTAATATTGCTGCTCACGTTTATCTGTACCTTAAAACATTTGACCTGTTAATTCTCCAGTAAAGTTTTCTAAAAATTGTATTTATTTAAACTCCATGAAAACTGAAAACTGTCTGCTGTCAGTTTTAAGAAAGGTACAGGTTTAAATACATCTAAGATGTTTGAAAGATTTTACCTCAGTATTGATTACTCCTGTACCTCTTGTGAGCAACACAATGAAATAATTTCTCCTTTTTTTTTTTTATCAGTGCAAGCATATTAAAGCTTCAAAAGAAAAGTTAAAAGGCTGAAGACGAACAAATACTCTGTCTACTTAATCCAGCTTTTACTTATCCTGGGAAACTTTCATATTCCTAAAAGAGAAGGGTGTGAATATGTGGCTGGATCAAGTGTGTATTATGTAACATTTATGTTTACACAATGTATTTTTTTATTTCCCTTTTTCCTTCATTCATCTGCTTTTCCTATATGATTGTCTATTATATACTCCTGGTATTTAGTTGTTCTGCATTTTCAGTTCAACCTTTGATTAAATTTGTTAGGGAAAAAAAGTTTTGAATTCTCTGAAACAGCCTTCTTCCGCTTGTTGTTTAGCCAATCAGGTGAGCCGTAACTTGCTACAGCCAATCAGGTGAGCCGACACTTGTTACAGCCAATCAGCGCCTACGTCAACATTACATACCGGAAAACGGTCATGCGTGAAAAGAGCGCCCTTGTTTGAAGCAGAGAGGTCTGAAGGTGGAAGGTAAGCCGCATTTCCCCCTAAGAACTAAGAATGTAACGATATGTAGCGTTCATACCCAAGCTTCTCTTCCAGACGAAGGAATGCCGTCATAACCACAAACTTTTAGTTCGGTAAAACGAGTTAAGAAACTTCTACGTGTCGCTTCCTGTTTACAAACAAAAAAACCGTTCATGATCTTGCTATAGATATAGATATAGATGGACAAATATTTGGTAATATTTAATGTAGTGTTACCGTGAAGAATGGTCCGGTAAAGTCTGTGTGTGTGTGTGTGGGGGGGGACTTGTCAGACAGCTGTTCTGTGTTTTATCCATCGACTGTAAATCAGAAGTTTTATTAATCAGCAGAGACAGCCAGGGGTCCTGAAGGTTCCTGCTCCACTCTGTCAGTTGTCCTTTCTCTGCCTGAAAGAAAACGCAGTGCAGTAGCTCCGCCATTATTTTATTTAAGGTGTATTATGTGGGTCAGAACTTCTGATCTGCTGACACATCTGGTTCTGTTGGAACAAACATCTGGTTCTGTTGGAACAAACATCTCTCAGCAGTGTCATCAACACTGGTGTTGTTCAGAGTTAAAACCAGTGATGGACCTGCAGCCTCAGCTGGCTGGAGAAAATCACACTGACAAGACTAGTAGGACCTTACCAACCAGAGGCTCCGTTCATCTGGAATGATCCATGTCAAATGAACTCAAACAGGAGTGATACTGGGAGTGATGCTGGATGCAGCATGATGGGGGTCCAGATTGGTGGGGGTTCAGATACAGTGGCATCCTGAGCAGATCTTCCTGACTGAGTGACTGGTGTGATGAAACTGGTTTGTTTGTTCTGGGTGAGTGACTGGTGTGATGATAAACTGGTTTGTTTGTTCTGGGTGAGTGACTGGTGTGATGATAAACTGGTTTGTTTGTTCTGGGTGAGTGACTGGTGTGATGAAACTGGTTTGTTCGTTCTGGGTGAGTGACTGGTGTGATGAAACTGGTTTGTTTGTTCTGGGTGAGTGACTGGTGTGATGATAAACTGGTTTGTTTGTTCTGGGTGAGTGACTGGTGTGATGAAACTGGTTTGTTCGTTCTGGGTGAGTGACTGGTGTGATGAAACTGGTTTGTTCGTTCTGGGTGAGTGACTGGTGTGATGAACTGGTTTGTTTGTTCTGGATGAGTGACTGGTGTGATGAACTGGTTTGTTTGTTCTGGATGAGTGACTGGTGTGATGAAACTGGTTTGTTTGTTCTGGGTGAGTGACTGGTGTGATGAACTGGTTTGTTCGTTCTGGGTGAGTGACTGGTGTGATGAACTGGTTTGTTTGTTCTGGATGAGTGACTGGTGTGATGAACTGGTTTGTTTGTTCTGGGTGAGTGACTGGTGTGATGAACTGGTTTGTTTGTTCTGGATGAGTGACTGGTGTGATGAACTGGTTTGTTTGTTCTGGGTGAGTGACTGGTGTGATGAAACTGGTTTGTTTGTTCTGGGTGAGTGACTGGTGTGATGATAAACTGGTTTGTTTGTTCTGGGTGAGTGACTGGTGTGATGAAACTGGTTTGTTCGTTCTGGGTGAGTGACTGGTGTGATGAAACTGGTTTGTTTGTTCTGGGTGAGTGACTGGTGTGATGAACTGGTTTGTTCGTTCTGGGTGAGTGACTGGTGTGATGATAAACTGGTTTGTTTGTTCTGGGTGAGTGACTGGTGTGATGAACTGGTTTGTTTGTTCTGGGTGAGTGACTGGTGTGATGATAAACTGGTTTGTTTGTTCTGGGTGAGTGACTGGTGTGATGAACTGGTTTGTTTGTTCTGGGTGAGTGACTGGTGTGATGATAAACTGGTTTGTTTGTTCTGGGTGAGTGACTGGTGTGATGAACTGGTTTGTTTGTTCTGGGTGAGTGACTGGTGTGATGAACTGGTTTGTTTGTTCTGGGTGAGTGACTGGTGTGATGATAAACTGGTTTGTTTGTTCTGGGTGAGTGACTGGTGTGATGAACTGGTTTGTTTGTTCTGGGTGAGTGACTGGTGTGATGAAACTGGTTTGTTCGTTCTGGGTGAGTGACTGGTGTGATGATAAACTGGTTTGTTTGTTCTGGGTGAGTGACTGGTGTGATGATGAACTGGTTTGTTTGTTCTGGGTGAGTGACTGGTGTGATGAAACTGGTTTGTTTGTTCTGGGTGAGTGACTGGTGTGATGATAAACTGGTTTGTTTGTTCTGGGTGAGTGACTGGTGTGATGATAAACTGGTTTGTTTGTTCTGGGTGAGTGACTGGTGTGATGAACTGGTTTGTTCGTTTACACACATGTTAAATTCCACCGATCGATGACTTTGAGTATTTTCTGGTGAAACGGAGAGAGGACGGTCCTGATCTGACTTTATGTTTCTGCAGCATCGTCTGCCTCAGGATGAGTTTCTGCCCTCGTCCCTGCAGTCCTCTGGGCTTCAACAACGTCCAGGAGCAGAGGGACCGCTGGCAGAGAAAACGCAGTCGGATCTGCAGAGAGTTGGTTCAGACCGAGCAGCTCTACGTCCAGCAGCTGGAACTTGTCACCACGGTAAGTCCTTCTCACTGAGAAGAAACCCAGAAGATTTATTATTATCTGCCTTCTGTTAAAACCGGACTGATTAGGGCTGCAGGACAACCGCCTGGACGAACATACACGTCCCAAACACAAAACCCACAACTTTACAATAACACAAGAGATGCTAACGGAGATCAGCGGCATGCGGGTGTACTTTGCCAACTCGGGTTCAAACAGGACCTTATATGAGCTTGATCAGACGCTGCAGACTGGAGCCTGAACTCCAGATGTTCAGAGACCAGATGTGTTCCAAATCCAGCCAGATGAAACCCTGAGAGAGACCCTGAAGGCTGAGCATAATGTGTTCTGCACATCAGGCTAAATGTTCTCTACAAATTAAAGTTTATTGATCTTTTAAAGGGTTTACGTGTATTTTTATGGCTTTATGAGTATATTCATTAAAATGCTCTCTTGGGCGACGTTCAGACGGCTGAAGTGACCCAAATCCGTTTTTTCGCTCCATCTTACCTGTATCTGAACTTTTCGTGTCGCTCTGAACGACACAGATCCGACTTTTTCACCAACGCACCCAGGCCATTTGGACACAGGGTCCGAAATCCGATCCATGTCTGATCTGCTGCCATGTGACTTCAGTCTGAACCGCCGGGTCGCATTCAGTGCGACTTGGACGTCGTTCTCGAGCTGCTGGAGATGATCTCCCAGGCAGGTGGATGTACTGAGGCAGGAGGACATGATGTAGATCTCTGCAGAGCAAACCGAGGATGTGGCCTTGCCCCCCACTCACCTGCCTTTGTCGCGAACCAGTACAGCCCCACTCCTGCTCGCTTTCTCAGGGTGAAGGTCTCCTGAACGACGCGGTGCTCCAAAGCCTTGATGCGATGTGCTGACAGATGTGTGAAACCACTGGCATCCTGATCCCACCACTCCTGCCTGCATCCACAGCGCCTTGAAACCAGTCCTGATGTTTTATTCTTAGTATGGTGGTAAAATAGCATCCTTCTCTAGTAGCTGACATCAAGTCCAGCTGTTGGATGGGATTTGTACCACTACTCCCAGACTTCCCAGTTCCAGCTTCATGGTACAGAAGTTGTTTTCTTCATTTGCGTTGTGTTTTCTTACAGTTCTTCGTGGAGATCTTGAAGGCCAAAGGAACCCTGAAGCCGGACATCAGAGAAGGCATCTTCAGCTCCATTAAAGACATTCAGTCAGTAAACCAGTAAGTGTTCTCTAAATGGTTAACAGAAGTGTGCACTGGGGATAATGGTGAGGGACTGAGTGAGGTGATGGGAATTAGCAGCTTGTCTTTGCTAAAGCACTGTCCAGATGTCCACCATCAGCAGGCGTTCTGGTGGATGCTTTAGAAAACGCACCACGTAATGTCAGCATCACAGAGGGTTCTTTCTGTCTGCTTGATGTGTGGTTGTCACGGTGATGAGTTGATGCCCTGATGTTGCACTGAGCCGATTGTTCATGGCATTTTCACACCTTCTGAGTTTGCAGGAGACTCCTGGATATCTCCAGAGCCTCATTCAGCTGTTTGTGTATATGATCTCGCTGTTTTACTGACAGCTGGCGTCCAGAAGGTTCAGGACAATTCAGGGTGCTTCGATTGGGTTATTAAACAATGATCAGGGTTTTAAATGCATCTTTAGTCCCAATTGAGGTTTTTTCTCTCATTCAGAGCCCACTTCATCTTTTAATAGCGAAACCTTAGTTAATGTGCATGTGTAGCACAGAAAACTTAATATGACCCAACAATTCAGCAGACCACTCAAACTAATGACACAGTTTCAGCGTACAGCTGACTTGCCAGCATTTCTCTGCTTTTGTCAGTCAGCAACTTTACACAAAAAGCTACCGAAAGGATCTTCATGATGTGTTTCTGAGAGCAGGTCTTAGTCCAACTTAGACTCCATTAAATGTTGGGAGTGATCCGGATCAGCATCTGGTTCCAGGAATGTTGTGAAGGATTCTTGATCAATGTGAGAAAGGGATATTATAATTCCACAGTAAGTATTCAGGGTGCTTTGTCAAAACATCCAGGAGAAGTTCCCAACTGGTTTTCCAAGATATCAAAGATAGATATAGAACCCGGAAACATTCTGGATACTACCATCCAGAACAGGAACATCGTTCTGGATACTACCGTCCAGAACAGGAACATCGTTCTGGATACTACCATCCAGAACAGGAACATCGTTCTGGATACTACCATCCAGAACAGGAACAACATTCTGGATACTACCATCCAGAACAGGAACATCGTTCTGGATACTACCATCCAGAACAGGAACAACATTCTGGATACTACCATCCAGAACAGGAACAATATTCTGGATACTACCATCCAGAACAGGAACAACATTCTGGATACTACCATCCAGAACAGGAACAACATTCTGGATACTACCATCCAGAACAGGAGCAACATTCTGGATACTACCATCCAGAACAGGAACAACATTCGGGATACTACCATCCAGAACAGGAACATCGTTCTGGATACTACCATCCACAACAGGAGCAACATTCTGGATACTACCATCCAGAACAGGAACAACATTCTGGATACTACCATCCAGAACAGGAACAACATTCTGGATACTACCATCCAGAACAGGAGCAACATTCTGGATACTACCATCCAGAACAGGAACAACATTCTGGATACCACCATCCAGAACAGGAACAACATTCTGGATACTACCATCCAGAACAGGAGCAACATTCTGGATACTACCATCCAGAACAGGAACAACATTCTGGATACTACCATCCAGAACAGGAACAACATTCTGGATACTACCATCCAGAACAGGAACAATATTCTGGATACTATCATCCAGAACAGGAACAATATTCTGGATACTACCATCCAGAACAAGAACAACATTCTGGATACTACCATCCAGAAAAGGAACAATATTCTGGATACTATCATCCAGAACAGGAACAATATTCTGGATACTACCATCCAGAACAAGAACAACATTCTGGATACTACCATCCAGAACAAGAACAACATTCTGGATACTACCATCCAGAACAAGAACAACATTCTGGATACTACCATCCAGAACAGGAACAACATTCTGGATACTACCATCCAGAACAGGAACAACATTCTGGATACTACCATCCAGAACAGGAACAACATTCTGGATACTACCATCCAGAACAAGAACAACATTCTGGATACTACCATCCAGAACAGGAACAACATTCTGGATACTACCATCCAGAACAGGAGCAACATTCTGGATACTACCATCCAGAACAGGAGCAACATTCTGGATACTACCATCCAGAACAGGAACAACATTCTGGATACTACCATCCAGAACAGGAACAACATTCTGGATACTACCATCCAGAACAGGAACATTGTTCTGGATACCACAATCCAGAACAAGAACAATATTCTGGACACTACCATCCAGAACAGGAACAAAGTTTTGATAGGGTTACTCAAGCTGAAGAAAGTTGACCTGATCGACCTTGGCGTAGCGTTGGAATTTGTTCTTGGTGCGACCAAGGACATAGTGCACTTATTTGATGTTAAGCTCTGTATCTTCAAGGAGCTGTAGCTCTTTCTTTATAAGTTGCTCCACATACTAACTCGTAGAACTTGTGTGTTCCGGGACTCTCCAAAGGTTCGCATGTTATTTTTTCTCAATCTGCCTTTGAGGTCAGTTATTTTTTCTGGCATCTGGCTTGTCTGGTTCAGCATTCCTATCATCATTTCTCTGGTGTCCTTTCCCCATTCCTCAAGTTCTGGTATGTGCTCCAGTGCCTCAGCCAGATTCACCTTCTGGTGCTAACCTTCACTCAACGTCTTTTTGATGAGCCATTTCTTCTTTTATGCCTTTTTTTCAGCTCATCTTTTTGGAAGACTAGTTCATATCACAGCTCTGGTATGATATCTTGCTACTTGTAGCTAGACCCGCTTGTAGTGTCTTATTGTGGCCTTCAAAGTTTCTAGCTTCACTTTCAGAGATTATTTCAGACAGCTTCCCAGCTTTAAGTCCCCCAGTCTCTTCTTCCTCATTAGAAAACCTTTCTCTGGGTGGGAGGGCTTCTGTTGCACCAACATCCCACGCAGGTGAGGTGTACATCCTCAGTGTACAAAGGGCACGAAGAACCTGACAGTTGACTTATGTATCCATGCATATGTATATGAGTATTAGTTTTGTTGTGTTTATAAAAGTCTTAAGAGATTATATGTCTTTGGATTAAAAATGAGTTGTGCTGAGTAGGGCTGGGCGATATATCGAATATACTCTATATATCGTGGCTAGTCCTCTGTGCGATATAGAAAATGTCTATATTCGTCATATTGGAGTATCCTGTTGTCACGCAGGTGTTTTTAGCTGTGGGGGGGTTTCCTCCCTCCTCCTCGACTCTGCACCGCTTTGCACAGAGAGTTAAAACAAGCGCACCTCGTTACGTACATAACGTGAGCTACGTGCTACGTCATGAGAGGCAGCGTGGAGACACTTTCTCACTAAATCTGGCGACTTCTTGTGAAAAGCGACAAATCTAGCGACTTTTACAGGAGTTATTGGAGACTTTCCTGGTGTTTTGGCGACTGACTTTAAAGCGCATATTGTAAAGTTATTGTCAGAAGGAGAGTCTCTCCCCGTCCTAAAGCACTCAGTCGCTCCGGCTGCAGCTGCAGCCAGTCAGAGGAGCAGAGAGGACACCTGCACGACTCCACCTACAGTCACAATGAACAGCCAAATCCACCACTGATCCCGCTCTGGATTACAGAGTGGGACGTAAATTACAACGTTTTTCACGTCAGGCAAAAATAATTCATTCTATTTGATTACATTCACAGCCTCTGTCACTTACTCACCTCATCCACTGTGTGTGACACAAGCATATTTATCTAGCTCCTCATGTCTCTAGAAAGTACAGAAAGCAGTGGGAATCAAACCCTGAATTAAAAACTGGCTGAAGCCGTTTATTGGAGACGATACGAGGACATTCTGCCTGGATTATAAGACTGATTTCTACGCTAAACTCTGCGATTAAAAAAAATACACGACAACTCAAAAACGTATCCATAAAGCAAAGCCTTATAATAGTTCATCATTTGAAAAGTCCCCCCAGAGCACCTATTTTCATACGTTGCGTTTATTATATCATGCAAAGTCACTTTATTTTGTTTTAAAATGACATGTTTCTGCCACTGCTTTAACTGTTCAATAAATACGGTTTTGATCAGTTTGCTTCGTTACAATTTCATCCTTTTGGCATGAATGTTTAAAATCAGCATATCTTAATGCAATATGAACAATTATGTTTTAATGGAGACACAAAATCATCTTACTGATGTGATTGTCTGCACCAAAGCATTCATTCAAGGCTGAGGTAAATATCGAGATTTATATCGTATATCGTGACATGGCATAAAAATATCGGGATATTACTAAAAGGTCATATCGCCCAGCCCTAGTGTTGAGTACTGATGTGGTGAATGAAATATTTAAATATTACCCGTGTATGCTGCTGCACCTACAAGCTGATCTTGGATAAGCAGTAAATAGATGTATTTGTCATCTGTGGCATTATTGTAAAGCCATGAACTCGCCTGGACTTCCTTCATGGTAAATCAACGTACTGAACTTCTGCTCTACAGAGACAGTTAAATTATTGACTAATTAATTATTATTGACTAATTAATTATTAAATTAATGTTGGAATTAATGTTTTTCTTTATATAAAGTGTAGCGTTCTTGGTCACATTGAAATTTCTCTTATAAGGTTTGAAACTTATCTAAACTGGAACCAGACCAGCGTTAACACTCCAAATATGAAGGTTTTCTTCCTTTGAGATGATAATTAATAGATACTAATCTGACTGTGAGCCTCCAGGTCTGAGGAGCACATCAGATTTTCAGTCAACAGCCTAACATAGACAGCTGTGTTTCAACTTCACCGCTTGCTAAACTGGGGAATTGGTGGGTTGGATACCTTTTGATTGGGAATCAAATTTCAACACTGAAAAATAAAAAGTATGATTTGGCTTCCCACAGCCTTCCATCATTCGCAGACTGACGGGCCTTCTCATTGGGAAGGCTACAATGAAGATTGGAGTGTAAACTACCCAATCTGATGCATGGGATGAATGGTTCCACTGTTCCCATGCATCTTCATTACGAGCCCATTACTGAGAGAGTGGTTGAAACATAATGACAAGCTCTCCTTCTCAAAACGGTTCAGAAGTGTTTTACTGCTAGACTGATCTACTACAACTCTGATTGATAATAGATTTCTTCTTTTCACTTCACTCTCTGATGTTCAGTATACACTCAGCTGTGTGTCATAAAATCAGGGATAATTCATAACTCTGGAGAAAATTAGCTCTCAAAGACTATCTGAGTGACTCTCCCATCCATCGTACATAAAACGCCTAATAATAATGCTATTACACCTAATAATTTGGGGTAATTAAAGGACATTTAACTTGTTAAAAAAATAATGTATTTAATTGCGGAGCGTTTGTCAGTTGACTTAAAGACAGTGACTGTCAGCTAGTTTAGTGACTTTTTCTGGTGTTTTTGAAGACTTTTGGTGAACGTGAAAGCACATAACATTTGCTCTGTTCGTGGAAGCGGCTGCTGCGTAAACCCCTCCCCTGTCTAGAAGCCGGCGAAACTTCCTGCCAGACTTTCCACCAATCAGAGAGCTTAAATTGACATTCAGAAAATGTTTTTGATGCGCAGTAGTGCTGAAAATGCAGCAAGTTGGAGCTTGTTTGGTGAGGATGGTCCATTGTAGGAATAGTAGCATGAATAACTGTAAAGATATTATAATAATAACTTGTTTCGGTTAGCCTCTAGGGTGCTAGATCAACTGATAAGATTAATTTAATTCATTAAAGCTTTTCTTTTAGCCTTCATCACAATCTGAGGCTGTTGTCTGACATCTGGATGTTGGCTGGGATTAAAAGGCTTCAGCTTCTACATGCAGGTTTCTGTAAGCAAGACGCAAAAATAGCTTTTAGTTAAAGGGTTAAACTGTTAGGTAAGTAAGTAATGGTTAAGTAAGGGTTAAACTGGTGTCTGTGGTAGAAAATAAATACATACAAACTGCAGCAGGGAGGGATGGTGTTGTGAAGTGCTCGTGAACTGATCAGACGCAGGGATTTTGAAGCACATTTATTTATTTATTCTGTCGTTCAGTTTCTGGCTGACGGAGAACAAGCGAATGTAGGATGATGTCAGCACAGCATGAATCACATTATATTGTTCATTATAAGGAGGAAAATGCTTCTTTATTGCATTGTGTGTAGTCACTGAGTGTTTTATCTATTAATATTTTTATCTTTGCCTTGTCTAAGTGACACTCCTCCGCCTGAATGTTTTGCTTCTACATCTGCTCAGAACTAATGTGGACTGACTTGACACACATGGAATACTAATGTCATCTCCATCCTCCTGCTGATGGCCAGACATTTTAATTGCTGAGAATAAAGTATAAAAAATGTAATCCTTAATTTTATATTTATCATAATAGCCTACGGCATAGAGAGGAGGAAAAACGGAAACGCAGTTTTTCCCGCCC
Organism: Telmatherina bonti; assembly: GCF_933228915.1. Taxonomy (NCBI): domain Eukaryota; kingdom Metazoa; phylum Chordata; class Actinopteri; order Atheriniformes; family Telmatherinidae; genus Telmatherina; species Telmatherina bonti. The sequence continues at coordinate 2,710,245 of NC_136632.1, read as the reverse complement.
TTTGCCCTCGTTAGAACCCTCTCAGCTGCTTCTGCATCTCCTGATTATGTGGAGTCTACCTTGGCATGTAACTTCATTAAAATCTATTTAAATCAACTTCAATGGCAAACTGCTCCATCTTACAGGATGTACAAACAGAACATGCTGTAAGAAGTCTCTGGCAACATCATTAGAGAGTAGAATCGTGTGTGGGGGGATACTTCCCCTAAGTTTAGCTAACGAGCTGCTTCACAAGTGTCAACACCCTCAACAAATTGAGTCCTTGCAGCAAAAATGTGTTTGACAGGCTGAACGGCTGCTTTTCCTCTGCCTTCATGCAGCTGTTTTTTTCCATGGTCTCTACAAAGTTGCACTCGGTGCCCTGAAGGTAGATTCACCGCGAGGGTCCCGGTAAATACATCACCCACAAGGATTGACCTTCAAATAATGCTACAGAACCTTGACTGCTGAGCGGCCCATTAGTAGGGAAGCAATTCTCTGAACTTTGCTCAGCATCCACATTTTCAACTAAACATGTTTGCTAAGAATGTTGCTGATGATATGATCTTGCTTTTAGCGTTCTGACAGAAATGTGCACTAACTCAAAGTTCAATGCAGTTTGACGAGAAACTAAATGCTCAGCTAGGAGTGCAGATTCCAACTTAAGTCCTTTAGTGTTCATATTTACACATCCTTGACATATATTCAGATTTATTATATTACAAACATTTCATGGTCAAATAAAGGGATGTTCTAAGGAAAGATCAATTTAAAAAACTCCCCGACCACTTTATCACGTCTTCTATAACCAAATAGGAATTGCTTTCTTTCATAAAGAGACACATTAAACAAGGTGGAAGCATTCCTCAAAGACTTGGCTCCATATTGACATGAAGCATCACACAGTTGCTGCACATGATGAGAATCTCCCGTTCCACCACATCACCATGAGAATCTCCCATTCCACCTCATCACCATGAGAATCTCCCGTTCCACCACATCACCATGAGAATCTCCCGTTCCACCTCATCACCATGAGAATCTCCCGTTCCACCTCATCACCATGAGAATCTCCCGTTCCACCTCATCACCATGAGAATCTCCCGTTCCACTTCATCACCATGAGAATCTCCCGTTCCACCTCATCACCATGAGAATCTCCCGTTCCACCTCATCACCATGAGAATCTCCCGTTCCACCTCATCACCATGAGAATCTCCCGTTCCACCTCATCACCATGAGAATCTCCCGTTCCACCTCATCACCATGAGAATCTCCCGTTCCACCACATCACCATGAGAATCTCCCGTTCCACCTCATCACCATGAGAATCTCCCGTTCCACCTCATCACCATGAGAATCTCCCGTTCCACCTCATCATGATGAGAATCTCCCGTTCCGCCTCATCACCATGAGAATCTCCCGTTCCACCTCATCACCATGAGAATCTCCCGTTCCACCTCATCACCATGAGAATGTCCCGTTCCACCTCATCACCATGAGAATGTCCCGTTCCACTTCATCACCATGAGAATCTCCCGTTCCACCTCATCATGATGAGAATCTCCCGTTCCACCTCATCACCATGAGAATGTCCCGTTCCACTTCATCACCATGAGAATCTCCTGTTCCACCTCATCACCATGAGAATCTCCTGTTCCACCTCATCATGATGAGAATCTCCCGTTCCACCTCATCATGATGAGAATCTCCCGTTCCACTTCATCACGATGAGAATCTCCCGTTCCACCTCATTATGATGAGAATCTCCCGTTCCACCTCATCACCATGAGAATCTCCCGTTCCACCTCATCATGATGAGAATCTCCCGTTCCACCTCATCACGATGAGAATCTCCCGTTCCACTTCATCACGATGAGAATCTCCCGTTCCACCTCATCATGATGAGAATCTCCCGTTCCACCTCATCACCATGAGAATGTCCCGTTCCACCTCATCACCATGAGAATCTCCCGTTCCACCTCATCATGATGAGAATCTCCCGTTCCACCTCATCATGATGAGAATCTCCCGTTCCACCTCATCACGATGAGAATCTCCCGTTCCACCTCATCATGATGAGAATCTCCCGTTCCACTTCATCACGATGAGAATCTCCCGTTCCACCTCATCATGATGAGAATCTCCCGTTCCACCTCATCACCATGAGAATGTCCCGTTCCACTTCATCACCATGAGAATGTCCCGTTCCACCTCATGATGAGAATCTCCCATTCCACCTCATCATGATGAAAATCTCCCATTCCACCTCATCATGATGAAAATCTCCCGTTCCACCACATCACCATGAGAATCTCCCGTTCCACCTCATCACCATGAGAATCTCCCGTTCCACCTCATCACCATGAGAATCTCCCGTTCCACCTCATCACCATGAGAATCTCCCGTTCCACTTCATCACCATGAGAATCTCCCGTTCCACCTCATCACCATGAGAATCTCCCGTTCCACCTCATCACCATGAGAATCTCCCGTTCCACCTCATCACCATGAGAATCTCCCGTTCCACCTCATCACCATGAGAATCTCCCGTTCCACCTCATCACCATGAGAATCTCCCGTTCCACCACATCACCATGAGAATCTCCCGTTCCACCTCATCACCATGAGAATCTCCCGTTCCACCTCATCACCATGAGAATCTCCCGTTCCACCTCATCATGATGAGAATCTCCCGTTCCGCCTCATCACCATGAGAATCTCCCGTTCCACCTCATCACCATGAGAATCTCCCGTTCCACCTCATCACCATGAGAATGTCCCGTTCCACCTCATCACCATGAGAATGTCCCGTTCCACTTCATCACCATGAGAATCTCCCGTTCCACCTCATCATGATGAGAATCTCCCGTTCCACCTCATCACCATGAGAATGTCCCGTTCCACTTCATCACCATGAGAATCTCCTGTTCCACCTCATCACCATGAGAATCTCCTGTTCCACCTCATCATGATGAGAATCTCCCGTTCCACCTCATCATGATGAGAATCTCCCGTTCCACCTCATCACGATGAGAATCTCCCGTTCCACTTCATCACGATGAGAATCTCCCGTTCCACCTCATCATGATGAGAATCTCCCGTTCCACCTCATCACCATGAGAATCTCCCGTTCCACCTCATCATGATGAGAATCTCCCGTTCCACCTCATCACGATGAGAATCTCCCGTTCCACTTCATCACGATGAGAATCTCCCGTTCCACCTCATCATGATGAGAATCTCCCGTTCCACCTCATCACCATGAGAATGTCCCGTTCCACCTCATCACCATGAGAATCTCCCGTTCCACCTCATCATGATGAGAATCTCCCGTTCCACCTCATCATGATGAGAATCTCCCGTTCCACCTCATCACGATGAGAATCTCCCGTTCCACCTCATCATGATGAGAATCTCCCGTTCCACTTCATCACGATGAGAATCTCCCGTTCCACCTCATCATGATGAGAATCTCCCGTTCCACCTCATCACCATGAGAATGTCCCGTTCCACTTCATCACCATGAGAATGTCCCGTTCCACCTCATGATGAGAATCTCCCATTCCACCTCATCATGATGAAAATCTCCCATTCCACCTCATCATGATGAAAATCTCCCGTTCCACCACATCACCATGAGAATCTCCCGTTCCACCTCATCACCATGAGAATCTCCCGTTCCACCTCATCACCATGAGAATCTCCCGTTCCACCTCATCACCATGAGAATCTCCCGTTCCACCTCATCACCATGAGAATCTCCCGTTCCACCTCATCACCATGAGAATCTCCCGTTCCACCTCATCACCATGAGAATCTCCCGTTCCACCTCATCACCATGAGAATGTCCCGTTCCACTTCATCACCATGAGAATCTCCCGTTCCACCTCATCACCATGAGAATCTCCCGTTCCACCTCATCATGATGAGAATCTCCCGTTCCACCTCATCATGATGAAAATCTCCCGTTCCACCACATCACCATGAGAATCTCCCGTTCCACCTCATCATGATGAAAATCTCCCGTTCCACCTCATCACGATGAAAATCTCCCGTTCCACCTCATCACCATGAGAATCTCCCGTTCCACCTCATCACGATGAAAATCTCCCGTTCCACCTCATCATGATGAAAATCTCCCGTTCCACCTCATCATGATGAAAATCTCCCGTTCCACCTCATCACGATGAAAATCTCCCGTTCCACCTCATCATGATGAAAATCTCCCGTTCCACCTCATCACGATGAAAATCTCCCGTTCCTCCTCATCACCATGAGAATCTCCCGTTCCACCTCATCATGATGAAAATCTCCCGTTCCACCTCATCACGATGAGAATCTCCCGTTCCACCTCATCATGATGAAAATCTCCCGTTCCACCTCATCACGATGAAAATCTCCCGTTCCACCTCATCACCATGAGAATCTCCCGTTCCACCTCATCATCATGAGAATCTCCCGTTCCACCTCATCATGATGAAAATCTCCCGTTCCACCACATCACCATGAGAATCTCCCGTTCCACCACATCACCATGAGAATCTCCCGTTCCACCTCATCATGATGAAAATCTCCCGTTCCACCTCATCACCATGAGAATCTCCCGTTCCACTTCATCACCATGAGAATCTCCCGTTCCACCTCATCATGATGAAAATCTCCCGTTCCACCTCATCACCATGAGAATTTCCCGTTCCATGTATGTGTATATGTATTATTTTTGCTTTGTTTAGTAGTTGTCAATTTGGAGGTCTGGTATTGTAGCCCCGTCCTCAACTCTCCATGATGTAGGACACCTACTATGTGCCGCTGACAGCTCTAGGATTCATCCACTGCATCATTTCATTATTTTATTTAAACTTTGAGTTATTTATTTGTTTGGTTTTTATTTTGTCTTTTGCAGATCTCTACTTGTCCATTTGGAGAACGGCTATTTTGGCAAAGGCCTGGAGCAGTTCTGTTCACACCTGCACTCTTACAACACATATGTGGACAACATCTACAATGCCAGCAAAGTGCTTGAGGTAGAAACTCACATATCTATCACACTTCTGACTCACACTGTGTTCATGTTGGACATTATGAAACACAATAACACACACTCCATGTTTCTTTCTGCATGAACAGAACCAGTTCTGCAGGATGAAATGTGGGCGATTTGAGGTCTTGAGGTTTTTCACTGCATCAAACTTCAGCTGTTCTGTATGAAAAAGTTTACAGAAACAGAAATAAGGAGGAGCAGATAGCATCAGAGAAGAGTTTCTCATAATTTCCTTTGAGAAAATGGAATAAATCTTTATTGCAACAGATGTTTACCGTTTCTCTGCTGTTTTCCAGAAACTGGTCACTGCTGCCGCTGTTACCTGATTACACATTTTAGTGTTGGATGTATCCTGTATGCTGACTTCTGATCTCATTAACATCATTTAGTCATGAAGAAAAACACAAACTAATCTCAAAAGTGGAATCTAATACTTTTTATTTTCCTTGTCAAAGTTGTTTGTCTGCTTCCACACCATTCACAATGAGGGCACATCCGTCACGGCCTGAAATCGCCTGCCACCCATCCATTTTCTGTACATAACCCAATACAGGGTCCTGGTGCAGCTGGAGTCTGGATCCCAGCAGCTACTGGTGACCCTGCACAGGTCACCGGCCCATCACAGGAAACCAGTTACCACTACAGTCAGATCTTTGCACCAGTGGTCCAGCTGGTCAAAAGAGGGTCTCACTGCTCTCTACCTAAACCAGGGGTGTCCAGAGTCGGTCCACTGTCCTGCAGGGGTTCTGTGCATCCCTGTTCCAACTCACCTGCTCACACTGAACGCCTCCAGCAGCCTATGAAGTTAAATGAACCTTTGACTGATTAAATGAAGTCAGGCTTGTTGGAGCAGGGATACATAGATGCATTAAAAACCTGCAGAACAGCGGTCCTCGAGGGCCGACTTTGGTCTCCCGTGCGTTACATTTTTAATCAAGACATTGATGAACTTGCCAACAAACTCCATGTATGTTCTGAGGCTCTTCAGCAGGGGAAAGTACGGTGGCTGGGAAGCACAAAACTAATTAAAATGTCAAAAAAACGTACACGTCAGAATTAGAAAAAAACGCCAGAAAGTGCACAATGGTGACATAATCTTGTGGTGTAAAACTTTCATTGTGTGGTTTATTGAAGCTTCTGCTTTATTACTGAATAATGTTTTGCTGTTTTTGTGACGCCACTTTAAGAAACTAGACTGCATTTCAGCAGGTCTGACAAAACACTTAGACTCATCAAACCTGGACTGAATAATCTACGTACTATGCAGATTCTGATTTGTGAAACCTTTATTCTATTTATGATATTTCCGTCCAGGTTGGAAGAATTCAAATAATCGCTGCTGACTTCCTGTGCGTAGTTGGACTACAAAATCTTAGTTTGTACTACAAAATGATGTCATAGTTGCGTCACATCCTGTGTTTAAGCCCCTCCCTTTCCGTGTAAATCTGCTTTTTGTTCATGTGTTTCTGGATCTGTAAAACTTTGGCTAATTGTAGATTGTCTCGGCTCTTTTACAAGGGTTTCCTGAAGTATAAATTAGTTCCTTCAAATAGGAATTTGTTTTCTTCATCTTATTTTTTCTAAAATATATTTTGTTTCCTAAAAATTTAAAAATGTTTTTTTTTTACAAAATATGAATTTGTTTTTTAAAATGTGTATTTTCCTAAAATGTGAATTTTTTTTCTTTACTTAAATTTTTTTTATTATAATTTTTTTTTTAATTGAAATTTTTTTTAAATTCTTAATTGCTTTTTAAATGTGATTTTGTTTTTGAATTTTGAAATTTTTTTTTAAATTATTTTTTTTAATTTAAATTTGTTTTGCACTTCACAGCCACCGCAGGAAAGGGAATAAAAGCGTGAGAATAATGAAGTAAAAAGGAAATAATAGGTTTAAGTGACAGATTACCAGCAGAACACCGTTAGGAAGGTTGTGTGAGGAGGTTTTATAATATGATGACTGGAAAACTGGGTGGGACTCTCAACTTCTCAACTGGTTTGAATCCAACTTCAGCAATCAGAACTACTTTGTGTCAGAATCGTTGGGCTTTGTTTACACCACAACGTTCCCATGCAGAAGTATTTTTTCCTTTTGGGGAAAAAAGCGTTGATACCTCGACGGAATAAAAACTACAACGCACTGAGGACCAGAAACGGTGTAATGCCCATGCCAGGTCTCTAGGGGGCAGTAAAGCTTTAACAACACACAACAGTTTACACGCATGTAAATGTGCTTTCAGAAGTGACAGAAGAGCGTTTCGTTCTGAAGGAATAACAAAATGGATCACAAAATGACAATTATTTCAGTGTAGTTTTGTGTTGATGTGACTGTTTTGTGTTGATGTGACTGTTTTCTGTTTTGTGTTGATGTGACTGTTTTCTGTTTTGTGTTGATGTGGCTGTTTTGTGTTGATGTGGCTGTTTTGTGTTAATGTGGCTGTTTTGTGTTAATGTGGCTGTTTTGTGTTTTGTGTTAATGTGGCTGTTTTGTGTTGATGTGGCTGTTTTGTGTTGATGTGACTGTTTTCTGTTTTGTGTTGATGTGGCTGTTTTGTGTTGATGTGGCTGTTTTGTGTTGATGTGGCTGTTTTGTGTTGATGTGGCTGTTTTCTGTTTTGTGTTGATGTGGCTGTTTTGTGTTGATGTGGCTGTTTTGTGTTGATGTGGCTGTTTTGTGTTGATGTGGCTGTTTTCTGTTTTGTGTTGATGTGGCTGTTTTCTGTTTTGTGTTGATGTGGCTGTTTTCTGTTTTGTGTTGATGTGGCTGTTTTGTGTTTGTGTTGATGTGGCTGTTTTGTGTTGATGTGGCTGTTTTGTGTTTTGTGTTGATGTGGCTGTTTTGTGTTGATGTGGCTGTTTTGTGTTGATGTGGCTGTTTTGTGTTGATGTGGCTGTTTTGTGTTGATGTGACTGTTTTCTGTTGATGTGGCTGTTTTGTGTTGATGTGGCTGTTTTCTGTTTTGTGTTGATGTGGCTGTTTTGTGTTTTGTGTTGATGTGGCTGTTTTCTGTTTTCTGTTGATGTGGCTGTTTTGTGTTGATGTGGCTGTTTTCTGTTTTCTGTTGATGTGGCTGTTTTGTGTTGATGTGGCTGTTCTCTGTTTTGTGTTGATGTGGCTGTTTTGTGTTGATGTGGCTGTTTTCTGTTTTGTGTTGATGTGGCTGTTTTGTGTTGATGTGGCTGTTTTGTGTTGATGTGGCTGTTTTCTGTTTTGTGTTGATGTGGCTGTTTTGTGTTGATGTGGCTGTTTTGTGTTGATGTGGCTGTTTTGTGTTTTGTGTTGATGTGGCTGTTTTCTGTTGATGTGGCTGTTTTGTGTTTTGTGTTGATGTGACTGTTTTGTGTTGATGTGGCTGTTTTGTGTTTTGTGTTGATGTGACTGTTTTGTGTTTTGTGTTGATGTGGCTGTTTTGTGTTTTGTGTTGATGTGGCTGTTTTGTGTTGATGTGGCTGTTTTGTGTTGATGTGGCTGTTTTGTGTTTTGTGTTGATGTGGCTGTTTTGTGTTGGTGTGACTGTTTTGTGTTTTGTGTTGATGTGACTGTTTTGTGTTGATGTGGCTGTTTTGTGTTTTGTGTTGATGTGGCTGTTTTGTGTTTTGTGTTGATGTGGCTGTTTTCTGTTGATGTGGCTGTTTTGTGTTGATGTGGCTGTTTTGTGTTGATGTGGCTGTTTTCTGTTGATGTGGCTGTTTTCTGTTGATGTGGCTGTTTTCTGTTTTGTGTTGATGTGGCTGTTTTGTGTTGATGTGGCTGTTTTCTGTTTTGTGTTGATGTGGCTGTTTTGTGTTTTGTGTTGATGTGGCTGTTTTGTGTTGATGTGGCTGTTTTGTGTTGATGTGGCTGTTTTGTGTTTTGTGTTGATGTGGCTGTTTTCTGTTGATGTGGCTGTTTTGTGTTTTGTGTTGATGTTGCTGTTTTGTGTTGATGTGGCTGTTTTGTGTTTTGTGTTGATGTGACTGTTTTGTGTTTTGTGTTGATGTGGCTGTTTTGTGTTTTGTGTTGATGTGGCTGTTTTGTGTTGATGTGGCTGTTTTGTGTTTTGTGTTGATGTGGCTGTTTTGTGTTGATGTGACTGTTTTGTGTTTTGTGTTGATGTGACTGTTTTGTGTTTTGTGTTGATGTGACTGTTTTGTGTTTTGTGTTGATGTGGCTGTTTTGTGTTGATGTGGCTGTTTTGTGTTTTGTGTTGATGTGGCTGTTTTGTGTTGATGTGGCTGTTTTGTGTTGATGTGGCTGTTTTGTGTTTTGTGTTGATGTGGCTGTTTTCTGTTGATGTGGCTGTTTTGTGTTGATGTGGCTGTTTTCTGTTGATGTGGCTGTTTTGTGTTGATGTGGCTGTTTTCTGTTTTCTGTTGATGTGGCTGTTTTGTGTTGATGTGGCTGTTTTCTGTTTTCTGTTGATGTGGCTGTTTTGTGTTTTGTGTTGATGTGGCTGTTTTGTGTTGATGTGGCTGTTTTGTGTTGATGTGGCTGTTTTCTGTTTTGTGTTGATGTGGCTGTTTTGTGTTGATGTGGCTGTTTTGTGTTTTGTGTTGATGTGGCTGTTTTGTGTTTTGTGTTGATGTGGCTGTTTTGTGTTTTGTGTTGATGTGGCTGTTTTGTGTTTTGTGTTGATGTGGCTGTTTTCTGTTTTGTGTTGATGTGGCTGTTTTGTGTTGATGTGGCTGTTTTGTGTTGATGTGGCTGTTTTGTGTTGATGTGGCTGTTTTCTGTTTTCTGTTGATGTGGCTGTTTTGTGTATATGTGGCTGTTTTGTGTTGATGTGGCTGTTTTGTGTTTTGTGTTGATGTGGCTGTTTTCTGTTTTCTGTTGATGTGGCTGTTTTGTGTTGATGTGGCTGTTTTCTGTTTTCTGTTGATGTGGCTGTTTTGTGTTGATGTGGCTGTTTTCTGTTTTGTGTTGATGTGGCTGTTTTGTGTTTTGTGTTGATGTGGCTGTTTTGTGTTTTGTGTTGATGTGACTGTTTTGTGTTGATGTGGCTGTTTTGTGTTTTGTGTTGATGTGGCTGTTTTGTGTTGATGTGGCTGTTTTCTGTTTTGTCTTGATGTGGCTGTTTTCTGTTTTGTGTTGATGTGGCTGTTTTGTGTTTTGTGTTGATGTGGCTGTTTTGTGTTGATGTGGCTGTTTTCTGTTTTCTGTTGATGTGGCTGTTTTGTGTTGATGTGACTGTTTTGTGTTTGTGTTGATGTGGCTGTTTTGTGTTAATGTGGCTATTTTGTGTTTTTTGTTGATGTGGCTGTTTTGTGTTGATGTGGCTGTTTTGTGTAGATGTGGCTGTTTTGTGTTAATGTGGCTGTTTTGTGTTAATGTGGCTGTTTTGTGTTTTGTGTTGATGTGGCTGTTTTCTGTTTTCTGTTGATGCTGTTTTGTGTTGATGTGGCTGTTTTGTGTTTTGTGTTGATGTGGCTGTTTTCTGTTTTCTGTTGATGTTGCTGTTTTGTGTTGATGTTGCTGTTTTGTGTTGATGTGGCTGTTTTGTATTGATGTGGCTGTTTTCTGTTTTGTGTTGATGTGGCTGTTTTGTGTTTTGTGTTGATGTGGCTGTTTTGTGTTGATGTGACTGTTTTGTGTTTTGTGTTGATGTGGCTGTTTTGTGTTTTGTGTTGATGTGGCTGTTTTGTGTTGATGTGACTGTTTTGTGTTGATGTGACTGTTTTGTGTTTGTGTTGATGTGGCTGTTTTGTGTTTTGTGTTGATGTGGCTGTTTTGTGTTTTGTGTTGATGTGGCTGTTTTGTGTTGATGTGACTGTTTTGTGTTGATGTGACTGTTTTGTGTTTGTGTTGATGTGGCTGTTTTGTGTTGATGTGGCTGTTTTGTGTTTGTGTTGATGTGGCTGTTTTGTGTTGATGTGACTGTTTTGTGTTGATGTGGCTGTTTTCTGTTTTGTGTTGATGTGGCTGTTTTCTGTTTTCTGTTGATGTGGCTGTTTTGTTTTGATGTGACTGTTTTCTGTTTTGTGTTGATGTGGCTGTTTTGTGTTGATGTGGCTGTTTTCTGTTTTGTGTTGATGTGGCTTTTTTCTGTTTTGTGTTGATGTGGCTGTTTTGTGTTCTGTTGATGTGGCTGTTCTCTGTTTTGTGTTGATGTGGCTGTTTTCTGTTTTGTGTTGATGTGGCTTTTTTCTGTTTTGTGTTGATGTGGCTGTTCTCTGTTTTGTGTTGATGTGGCTGTTTTCTGTTGATGTGGCTGTTTTCTGTTTTGTGTTGATGTGGCTTTTTTATGTTTTGTGTTGATGTGGCTGTTTTGTGTTCTGTTGATGTGGCTGTTTTCTGTTTTGTGTTGATGTGGCTGTTCTCTGTTTTGTGTTGATGTGGCTGTTTTCTGTTGATGTGGCTGTTTTCTGTTTTGTGTTGATGTGGCTTTTTTCTGTTTTGTGTTGATGTGGCTGTTTTGTGTTCTGTTGATGTGGCTGTTTTGTGTTGATGTGGCTGTTTTCTGTTTTGTGTTGATGTGGCTGTTTTGTGTTGATGTGGCTGTTTTCTGTTTTGTGTTGATGTGGCTGTTTTGTGTTGATGTGGCTGTTTTGTGTTAATGTGGCTGTTTTGTGTTAATGTGGCTATTTTGTGTTTTTTGTTGATGTGGCTGTTTTGTGTTGATGTGGCTGTTTTGTGTTGATGTGGCTGTTTTGTGTTGATGTGGCTGTTTTGTGTTAATGTGGCTGTTTTGTGTTAATGTGGCTATTTTGTGTTTTTTGTTGATGTGGCTGTTTTGTGTTGATGTGGCTGTTTTGTGTAGATGTGGCTGTTTTGTGTTAATGTGGCTGTTTTGTGTTAATGTGGCTGTTTTGTGTTTTGTGTTGATGTGGCTGTTTTCTGTTTTCTGTTGATGCTGTTTTGTGTTGATGTGGCTGTTTTGTGTTTTGTGTTGATGTGGCTGTTTTGTGTTTTGTGTTGATGTGGCTGTTTTCTGTTTTGTGTTGATGTGGCTGTTTTGTGTTGTGGCTGTTTTCTGTTTTCTGTTGATGTTGCTGTTTTGTGTTGATGTGGCTGTTTTCTGTTTTGTGTTGATGTGGCTGTTTTGTATTGATGTGGCTGTTTTCTGTTTTGTGTTGATGTGGCTGTTTTCTGTTTTGTGTTGATGTGGCTGTTTTCTGTTTTGTGTTGATGTGGCTGTTTTGTATTGATGTGGCTGTTTTCTGTTTTGTGTTGATGTGGCTGTTTTCTGTTGATGTGGCTGTTTTGTGTTGATGTGGCTGTTTTGTGTTGATGTGGCTGTTTTGTATTTTGTGTTGATGTGGCTGTTTTCTGTTTTCTGTTGATGTGGCTGTTTTGTGTTGATGTGGCTGTTTTCTGTTTTCTTTTTATGTGGCTGTTTTGTGTTGATGTGGCTGTTTTCTGTTTTGTGTTGATGTGGCTGTTTTCTGTTTTGTGTTGATGTGGCTGTTTTGTGTTGATGTGGCTGTTTTCTGTTTTGTGTTGATGTGGCTGTTTTGTGTTGATGTGGCTGTTTTCTGTTTTCTGTTTATTTGGCTGTTTTGTGTTGATGTGGCTGTTTTCTGTTTTCTGTTGATGTGGCTGTTTTGTGTTTTGTGTTGATGTGGCTGTTTTCTGTTTTGTGTTGATGTGGCTGTTTTGTGTTTTGTGTTGATGTGGCTGTTTTGTGTTTTGTGTTGATGTGACTGTTTTGTGTTGATGTGGCTGTTTTCTGTTTTGTGTTGATGTGGCTGTTTTGTGTTGATGTGGCTGTTTTCTGTTTTATGTTGATGTGGCTGTTTTGTGTTGATGTGGCTGTTTTGTGTTTTGTGTTGATGTGGCTGTTTTGTGTTGATGTGGCTGTTTTCTGTTTTCTGTTGATGTGGCTGTTTTGTGTTGATGTGGCTGTTTTGTGTTTTGTGTTGATGTGGCTGTTTTCTGTTTTCTGTTGATGTGGCTGTTTTGTGTTGATGTGACTGTTTTGTGTTGATGTGACTGTTTTGTGTTGATGTGGCTGTTTTCTGTTTTCTGTTGATGTGGCTGTTTTGTGTTGATGTGACTGTTTTGTGTTGATGTGACTGTTTTGTGTTTGTGTTGATGTGGCTGTTTTGTGTTGATGTGGCTGTTTTGTGTTTGTGTTGATGTGGCTGTTTTGTGTTGATGTGACTGTTTTGTGTTGATGTGGCTGTTTTGTGTTTGTGTTGATGTGGCTGTTTTGTGTTGATGTGACTGTTTTGTGTTGATGTGGCTGTTTTCTGTTTTGTGTTGATGTGGCTGTTTTCTGTTTTCTGTTGATGTGGCTGTTTTCTGTTTTGTGTTGATGTGGCTGTTTTGTGTTGATGTGACTGTTTTCTGTTTTGTGTTGATGTGGCTGTTTTGTGTTTTGTGTTGATGTGGCTGTTTTGTGTTTTGTGTTGATGTGGCTGTTTTCTGTTTTGTGTTGATGTGGCTGTTCTCTGTTTTGTGTTGATGTGGCTGTTTTCTGTTTTCTGTTGATGTGGCTGTTTTGTGTTGATGTGGCTGTTTTGTGTTTTGTGTTAATGTTGCTGTTTTGTGTTTTGTGTTGATGTGGCTGTTTTGTGTTTGTGTTGATGTGGCTGTTTTGTGTTTTGTGTTTATGTGGCTGTTTTGTGTTGATGTGACTGTTTTGTGTTGATGTGACTGTTTTCTGTTTTGTGTTGATGTGGCTGTTTTGTGTTTGTGTTGATGTGGCTGTTTTGTGTTTGTGTTGATGTGGCTGTTTTGTGTTGATGTGGCTGTTTTGTGTTTGTGTTGATGTGGCTGTTTTGTGTTTTGTGTTGATGTGGCTGTTTTGTGTTGATGTGACTGTTTTGTGTTGATGTGACTGTTTTGTGTTTGTGTTGATGTGACTGTTTTGTGTTTTGTGTTGATGTGGCTGTTTTGTGTTTGTGTTGATGTGGCTGTTTTGTGTTGATGTGGCTGTTTTGTGTTTGTGTTGATGTGACTGTTTTGTGTTGATGTGGCTGTTTTGTGTTGATGTGACTGTTTTGTGTTGATGTGGCTGTTTTGTGTTAATGTGGCTGTTTTGTGTTTTGTGTTGATGTGGCTGTTTTCTGTTTTCTGTTGATGCTGTTTTGTGTTGATGTGGCTGTTTTGTGTTTGTGTTGATGTGGCTGTTTTGTGTTTTGTGTTTATGTGGCTGTTTTGTGTTGATGTGACTGTTTTGTGTTGATGTGACTGTTTTCTGTTTTGTGTTGATGTGGCTGTTTTGTGTTTGTGTTGATGTGGCTGTTTTGTGTTTTGTGTTGATGTGGCTGTTTTGTGTTTTGTGTTGATGTGGCTGTTTTGTGTTGATGTGGCTGTTTTCTGTTTTCTGTTGATGTTGCTGTTTTGTGTTGATGTGGCTGTTTTGTATTGATGTGGCTGTTTTCTGTTTTGTGTTGATGTGGCTGTTTTCTGTTTTGTGTTGATGTGGCTGTTTTGTGTATATGTGGCTGTTTTGTGTTGATGTGGCTGTTTTGTGTTTTGTGTTGATGTGGCTGTTTTCTGTTTTCTGTTTATGTGGCTGTTTTGTGTTGATGTGGCTGTTTTCTGTTTTCTGTTGATGTGGCTGTTTTCTGTTTTGTGTTGATGTGGCTGTTTTGTGTTGATGTGGCTGTTTTGTGTTTTGTGTTGATGTGACTGTTTTGTGTTGATGTGGCTGTTTTCTGTTTTGTGTTGATGTGGCTGTTTTGTGTTGATGTGGCTGTTTTCTGTTTTCTGTTGATGTGGCTGTTTTCTGTTGATGTGGCTGTTTTCTGTTTTCTGTTGATGTGGCTGTTTTGTGTTTTGTGTTGATGTGGCTGTTTTGTGTTGATGTGGCTGTTTTGTGTTGATGTGGCTGTTTTCTGTTTTGTGTTGATGTGGCTGTTTTGTGTTGATGTGGCTGTTTTGTGTTTTGTGTTGATGTGGCTGTTTTGTGTTTTGTGTTGATGTGGCTGTTTTGTGTTTTGTGTTGATGTGGCTGTTTTGTGTTTTGTGTTGATGTGGCTGTTTTCTGTTTTGTGTTGATGTGGCTGTTTTGTGTTGATGTGGCTGTTTTGTGTTGATGTGGCTGTTTTGTGTTGATGTGGCTGTTTTCTGTTTTCTGTTGATGTGGCTGTTTTGTGTATATGTGGCTGTTTTGTGTTGATGTGGCTGTTTTGTGTTTTGTGTTGATGTGGCTGTTTTCTGTTTTCTGTTGATGTGGCTGTTTTGTGTTGATGTGGCTGTTTTCTGTTTTCTGTTGATGTGGCTGTTTTGTGTTGATGTGGCTGTTTTCTGTTTTGTGTTGATGTGGCTGTTTTGTGTTTTGTGTTGATGTGGCTGTTTTGTGTTTTGTGTTGATGTGACTGTTTTGTGTTGATGTGGCTGTTTTGTGTTTTGTGTTGATGTGGCTGTTTTGTGTTGATGTGGCTGTTTTCTGTTTTGTCTTGATGTGGCTGTTTTCTGTTTTGTGTTGATGTGGCTGTTTTGTGTTTTGTGTTGATGTGGCTGTTTTGTGTTGATGTGGCTGTTTTCTGTTTTCTGTTGATGTGGCTGTTTTGTGTTGATGTGACTGTTTTGTGTTTGTGTTGATGTGGCTGTTTTGTGTTAATGTGGCTATTTTGTGTTTTTTGTTGATGTGGCTGTTTTGTGTTGATGTGGCTGTTTTGTGTAGATGTGGCTGTTTTGTGTTAATGTGGCTGTTTTGTGTTAATGTGGCTGTTTTGTGTTTTGTGTTGATGTGGCTGTTTTCTGTTTTCTGTTGATGCTGTTTTGTGTTGATGTGGCTGTTTTGTGTTTTGTGTTGATGTGGCTGTTTTCTGTTTTCTGTTGATGTTGCTGTTTTGTGTTGATGTTGCTGTTTTGTGTTGATGTGGCTGTTTTGTATTGATGTGGCTGTTTTCTGTTTTGTGTTGATGTGGCTGTTTTGTGTTTTGTGTTGATGTGGCTGTTTTGTGTTGATGTGACTGTTTTGTGTTTTGTGTTGATGTGGCTGTTTTGTGTTTTGTGTTGATGTGGCTGTTTTGTGTTGATGTGACTGTTTTGTGTTGATGTGACTGTTTTGTGTTTGTGTTGATGTGGCTGTTTTGTGTTTTGTGTTGATGTGGCTGTTTTGTGTTTTGTGTTGATGTGGCTGTTTTGTGTTGATGTGACTGTTTTGTGTTGATGTGACTGTTTTGTGTTTGTGTTGATGTGGCTGTTTTGTGTTGATGTGGCTGTTTTGTGTTTGTGTTGATGTGGCTGTTTTGTGTTGATGTGACTGTTTTGTGTTGATGTGGCTGTTTTCTGTTTTGTGTTGATGTGGCTGTTTTCTGTTTTCTGTTGATGTGGCTGTTTTGTTTTGATGTGACTGTTTTCTGTTTTGTGTTGATGTGGCTGTTTTGTGTTGATGTGGCTGTTTTCTGTTTTGTGTTGATGTGGCTTTTTTCTGTTTTGTGTTGATGTGGCTGTTTTGTGTTCTGTTGATGTGGCTGTTCTCTGTTTTGTGTTGATGTGGCTGTTTTCTGTTTTGTGTTGATGTGGCTTTTTTCTGTTTTGTGTTGATGTGGCTGTTCTCTGTTTTGTGTTGATGTGGCTGTTTTCTGTTGATGTGGCTGTTTTCTGTTTTGTGTTGATGTGGCTTTTTTATGTTTTGTGTTGATGTGGCTGTTTTGTGTTCTGTTGATGTGGCTGTTTTCTGTTTTGTGTTGATGTGGCTGTTCTCTGTTTTGTGTTGATGTGGCTGTTTTCTGTTGATGTGGCTGTTTTCTGTTTTGTGTTGATGTGGCTTTTTTCTGTTTTGTGTTGATGTGGCTGTTTTGTGTTCTGTTGATGTGGCTGTTTTGTGTTGATGTGGCTGTTTTCTGTTTTGTGTTGATGTGGCTGTTTTGTGTTGATGTGGCTGTTTTCTGTTTTGTGTTGATGTGGCTGTTTTGTGTTGATGTGGCTGTTTTGTGTTAATGTGGCTGTTTTGTGTTAATGTGGCTATTTTGTGTTTTTTGTTGATGTGGCTGTTTTGTGTTGATGTGGCTGTTTTGTGTTGATGTGGCTGTTTTGTGTTGATGTGGCTGTTTTGTGTTAATGTGGCTGTTTTGTGTTAATGTGGCTATTTTGTGTTTTTTGTTGATGTGGCTGTTTTGTGTTGATGTGGCTGTTTTGTGTAGATGTGGCTGTTTTGTGTTAATGTGGCTGTTTTGTGTTAATGTGGCTGTTTTGTGTTTTGTGTTGATGTGGCTGTTTTCTGTTTTCTGTTGATGCTGTTTTGTGTTGATGTGGCTGTTTTGTGTTTTGTGTTGATGTGGCTGTTTTGTGTTTTGTGTTGATGTGGCTGTTTTCTGTTTTGTGTTGATGTGGCTGTTTTGTGTTGTGGCTGTTTTCTGTTTTCTGTTGATGTTGCTGTTTTGTGTTGATGTGGCTGTTTTCTGTTTTGTGTTGATGTGGCTGTTTTGTATTGATGTGGCTGTTTTCTGTTTTGTGTTGATGTGGCTGTTTTCTGTTTTGTGTTGATGTGGCTGTTTTCTGTTTTGTGTTGATGTGGCTGTTTTGTATTGATGTGGCTGTTTTCTGTTTTGTGTTGATGTGGCTGTTTTCTGTTTTGTGTTGATGTGGCTGTTTTCTGTTGATGTGGCTGTTTTGTGTTGATGTGGCTGTTTTGTGTTGATGTGGCTGTTTTGTATTTTGTGTTGATGTGGCTGTTTTCTGTTTTCTGTTGATGTGGCTGTTTTGTGTTGATGTGGCTGTTTTCTGTTTTCTTTTTATGTGGCTGTTTTGTGTTGATGTGGCTGTTTTCTGTTTTGTGTTGATGTGGCTGTTTTCTGTTTTGTGTTGATGTGGCTGTTTTGTGTTGATGTGGCTGTTTTCTGTTTTGTGTTGATGTGGCTGTTTTGTGTTGATGTGGCTGTTTTCTGTTTTCTGTTTATTTGGCTGTTTTGTGTTGATGTGGCTGTTTTCTGTTTTCTGTTGATGTGGCTGTTTTGTGTTTTGTGTTGATGTGGCTGTTTTCTGTTTTGTGTTGATGTGGCTGTTTTGTGTTTTGTGTTGATGTGGCTGTTTTGTGTTTTGTGTTGATGTGACTGTTTTGTGTTGATGTGGCTGTTTTCTGTTTTGTGTTGATGTGGCTGTTTTGTGTTGATGTGGCTGTTTTCTGTTTTATGTTGATGTGGCTGTTTTGTGTTGATGTGGCTGTTTTGTGTTTTGTGTTGATGTGGCTGTTTTGTGTTGATGTGGCTGTTTTCTGTTTTCTGTTGATGTGGCTGTTTTGTGTTGATGTGGCTGTTTTGTGTTTTGTGTTGATGTGGCTGTTTTCTGTTTTCTGTTGATGTGGCTGTTTTGTGTTGATGTGACTGTTTTGTGTTGATGTGACTGTTTTGTGTTGATGTGGCTGTTTTCTGTTTTCTGTTGATGTGGCTGTTTTGTGTTGATGTGACTGTTTTGTGTTGATGTGACTGTTTTGTGTTTGTGTTGATGTGGCTGTTTTGTGTTGATGTGGCTGTTTTGTGTTTGTGTTGATGTGGCTGTTTTGTGTTGATGTGACTGTTTTGTGTTGATGTGGCTGTTTTGTGTTTGTGTTGATGTGGCTGTTTTGTGTTGATGTGACTGTTTTGTGTTGATGTGGCTGTTTTCTGTTTTGTGTTGATGTGGCTGTTTTCTGTTTTCTGTTGATGTGGCTGTTTTCTGTTTTGTGTTGATGTGGCTGTTTTGTGTTGATGTGACTGTTTTCTGTTTTGTGTTGATGTGGCTGTTTTGTGTTTTGTGTTGATGTGGCTGTTTTGTGTTTTGTGTTGATGTGGCTGTTTTCTGTTTTGTGTTGATGTGGCTGTTCTCTGTTTTGTGTTGATGTGGCTGTTTTCTGTTTTCTGTTGATGTGGCTGTTTTGTGTTGATGTGGCTGTTTTGTGTTTTGTGTTAATGTTGCTGTTTTGTGTTTTGTGTTGATGTGGCTGTTTTGTGTTTTGTGTTGATGTGACTGTTTTGTGTTGATGTGGCTGTTTTGTGTTTGTGTTGATGTGGCTGTTTTGTGTTTGTGTTGATGTGGCTGTTTTGTGTTTTGTGTTTATGTGGCTGTTTTGTGTTGATGTGACTGTTTTGTGTTGATGTGACTGTTTTCTGTTTTGTGTTGATGTGGCTGTTTTGTGTTTGTGTTGATGTGGCTGTTTTGTGTTTGTGTTGATGTGGCTGTTTTGTGTTGATGTGGCTGTTTTGTGTTTGTGTTGATGTGGCTGTTTTGTGTTTTGTGTTGATGTGGCTGTTTTGTGTTGATGTGACTGTTTTGTGTTGATGTGACTGTTTTGTGTTTGTGTTGATGTGACTGTTTTGTGTTTTGTGTTGATGTGGCTGTTTTGTGTTTGTGTTGATGTGGCTGTTTTGTGTTGATGTGGCTGTTTTGTGTTTGTGTTGATGTGACTGTTTTGTGTTGATGTGGCTGTTTTGTGTTGATGTGACTGTTTTGTGTTGATGTGGCTGTTTTGTGTTAATGTGGCTGTTTTGTGTTTTGTGTTGATGTGGCTGTTTTCTGTTTTCTGTTGATGCTGTTTTGTGTTGATGTGGCTGTTTTGTGTTTGTGTTGATGTGGCTGTTTTGTGTTTTGTGTTTATGTGGCTGTTTTGTGTTGATGTGACTGTTTTGTGTTGATGTGACTGTTTTCTGTTTTGTGTTGATGTGGCTGTTTTGTGTTTGTGTTGATGTGGCTGTTTTGTGTTTTGTGTTGATGTGGCTGTTTTGTGTTTTGTGTTGATGTGGCTGTTTTGTGTTGATGTGGCTGTTTTCTGTTTTCTGTTGATGTTGCTGTTTTGTGTTGATGTGGCTGTTTTGTATTGATGTGGCTGTTTTCTGTTTTGTGTTGATGTGGCTGTTTTCTGTTTTGTGTTGATGTGGCTGTTTTGTGTATATGTGGCTGTTTTGTGTTGATGTGGCTGTTTTGTGTTTTGTGTTGATGTGGCTGTTTTCTGTTTTCTGTTTATGTGGCTGTTTTGTGTTGATGTGGCTGTTTTCTGTTTTCTGTTGATGTGGCTGTTTTGTGTTTTGTGTTGATGTGGCTGTTTTCTGTTTTGTGTTGATGTGGCTGTTTTGTGTTGATGTGGCTGTTTTGTGTTTTGTGTTGATGTGACTGTTTTGTGTTGATGTGGCTGTTTTCTGTTTTGTGTTGATGTGGCTGTTTTGTGTTGATGTGGCTGTTTTCTGTTTTATGTTGATGTGGCTGTTTTCTGTTGATGTGGCTGTTTTGTGTTTTGTGTTGATGTGGCTGTTTTGTGTTGATGTGGCTGTTTTCTGTTTTCTGTTGATGTGGCTGTTTTGTGTTGATGTGGCTGTTTTGTGTTTTGTGTTGATGTGGCTGTTTTGTGTTGATGTGGCTGTTTTGTGTTTTGTGTTGATGTGGCTGTTTTGTGTTGATGTGACTGTTTTGTGTTGATGTGACTGTTTTGTGTTTGTGTTGATGTGGCTGTTTTGTGTTGATGTGGCTGTTTTGTGTTTGTGTTGATGTGGCTGTTTTGTGTTGATGTGACTGTTTTGTGTTGATGTGGCTGTTTTGTGTTTGTGTTGATGTGGCTGTTTTGTGTTGATGTGACTGTTTTCTGTTTTCTGTTGATGTGGCTGTTTTCTGTTTTGTGTTGATGTGGCTGTTTTGTGTTGATGTGACTGTTTTCTGTTTTGTGTTGATGTGGCTGTTTTGTGTTTTGTGTTGATGTGGCTGTTTTGTGTTTTGTGTTGATGTGGCTGTTTTCTGTTTTGTGTTGATGTGGCTGTTTTGTGTTGATGTGGCTGTTTTCTGTTTTCTGTTGATGTGGCTGTTTTGTGTTGATGTGGCTGTTTTGTGTTTTGTGTTAATGTGGCTGTTTTGTGTTTTGTGTTGATGTGGCTGTTTTGTGTTTTGTGTTGATGTGGCTGTTTTGTGTTGATGTGACTGTTTTGTGTTTGTGTTGATGTGGCTGTTTTGTGTTTTGTGTTTATGTGGCTGTTTTGTGTTGATGTGACTGTTTTGTGTTGATGTGACTGTTTTCTGTTTTGTGTTGATGTGGCTGTTTTGTGTTTGTGTTGATGTGGCTGTTTTGTGTTTGTGTTGATGTGGCTGTTTTGTGTTGATGTGGCTGTTTTGTGTTTGTGTTGATGTGGCTGTTTTGTGTTGATGTGGCTGTTTTGTGTTTTGTGTTGATGTGGCTGTTTTGTGTTGATGTGACCGTTTTGTGTTGATGTGACTGTTTTGTGTTTGTGTTGATGTGACTGTTTTGTGTTTTGTGTTGATGTGGCTGTTTTGTGTTTGTGTTGATGTGGCTGTTTTGTGTTGATGTGGCTGTTTTGTGTTGATGTGACTGTTTTGTGTTGATGTGACTGTTTTGTGTTGATGTGGCTGTTTTGTGTTGATGTGGCTGTTTTGTGTTTTTGTTGATGTGGCTGTTTTGTGTTGATGTGACTGTTTTGTGTTGATGTGGCTGTTTTGTGTTTGTGTTGATGTGGCTGTTTTGTGTTGATGTGACTGTTTTCTGTTTTGTGTTGATGTGGCTGTTTTGTGTTGATGTGGCTGTTTTGTGTTTGTGTTGATGTGGCTGTTTTGTGTTGATGTGACTGTTTTCTGTTTTGTGTTGATGTGGCTGTTTTGTGTTGATGTGACTGTTTTGTGTTTTGTGTTGATGTGGCTGTTTTCTGTTTTGTGTTGATGTGGCTGTTTTGTGTTTTTGTTGATGTGGCTGTTTTGTGTTTTGTGTTGATGTGGCTATTTTGTGTTGATGTGGCTGTTTTCTGTTTTGTGTTGATGTGACTGTTTTGTGTTTGTGTTGATGTGGCTGTTTTGTGTTTTGTGTTTATGTGGCTGTTTTGTGTTGATGTGACTGTTTTGTGTTGATGTGACTGTTTTCTGTTTTGTATTGATGTGGCTGTTTTCTGTTTTGTGTTGATGTGGCTGTTTTCTGTTTTGTGTTGATGTGGCTGTTTTGTGTATATGTGGCTGTTTTGTGTTGATGTGGCTGTTTTGTGTTTTGTGTTGATGTGGCTGTTTTCTGTTTTCTGTTTATGTGGCTGTTTTGTGTTGATGTGGCTGTTTTCTGTTTTCTGTTGATGTGGCTGTTTTGTGTTTTGTGTTGATGTGGCTGTTTTCTGTTTTGTGTTGATGTGGCTGTTTTGTGTTGATGTGGCTGTTTTGTGTTTTGTGTTGATGTGACTGTTTTGTGTTGATGTGGCTGTTTTCTGTTTTGTGTTGATGTGGCTGTTTTGTGTTGATGTGGCTGTTTTCTGTTTTATGTTGATGTGGCTGTTTTGTGTTGATGTGGCTATTTTCTGTTTTGTGTTGATGTGACTGTTTTGTGTTGATGTGGCTGTTTTCTGTTTTGTGTTGATGTGGCTGTTTTGTGTTGATGTGACTGTTTTGTGTTTGTGTTGATGTGGCTGTTTTGTGTTTTGTGTTTATGTGGCTGTTTTGTGTTGATGTGGCTGTTTTGTGTTTGTGTTGATGTGACTGTTTTGTGTTGATGTGACTGTTTTGTGTTGATGTGGCTGTTTTGTGTTTGTGTTGATGTGACTGTTTTGTGTTTTGTGCTGATGTGGCTGTTTTCTGTTGATGTGGCAGTTTTCTGTTTTGTGTTGATGTGGCTGTTTTCTGTTTTCTGTTGATGCTGTTTTGTGTTGATGTGGCTGTTTTCTGTTTTCTGTTGATGTCGCTGTTTTCTGTTTTGTGTTGATGTGGCTGTTTTCTGTTTTCTGTTGATGTCGCTGTTTTGTGTTGATGTGGCTGTTTTCTGTTTTGTGTTGATGTGGCTTCTTTCTGTTTTGTGTTGATGTGGCTGTTTTGTGTTCTGTTGATGTGGCTGTTTTGTGTTGATGTGGCTGTTTTCTGTTTTGTGTTGATGTGGCTTCTTTCTGTTTTGTGTTGATGTGGCTGTTTTGTGTTTTGTGTTGATGTGGCTGTTTTGTGTTGATGTGGCTGTTTTGTGTTAATGTGGCTATTTTGTGTTTTTTGTTGATGTGGCTGTTTTGTGTTGATGTGGCTGTTTTCTGTTTTGTGTTGATGTGGCTGTTTTCTGTTTATGTGGCTGTTTTGTGTTGATGTGGCTGTTTTGTGTTGATGTGGCTGTTTTGTGTTGATGTGGCTGTTTTGTGTTTTGTGTTGATGTGGCTGTTTTATGTTTTGTGTTGATGTGGCTGTTTTGTGTTGATGTGGCTGTTTTGTGTTGATGTGACTGTTTTGTGTTTGTGTTGATGTGGCTGTTTTGTGTTGATGTGGCTGTTTTGTGTTGATGTGGCTGTTTTGTGTTTTGTGTTGATGTGGCTGTTTTGTGTTTGTGTTGATGTGGCTGTTTTGTGCTGATGTGGCTGTTTTGTGTTGATGTCACTGTTCTGTGTTGATGTGACTGTTTTGTGTTTTTTGTTGATGTGGCTGTTTTGTGTTGATGTGGCTGTTTTCTGTTTTGTGTTGATGTGGCTGTTTTCTGTTTTGTGTTGATGTGACTGTTTTGTGTTGATGTGGCTGTTTTCTGTTTTGTGTTGATGTGGCTGTTTTCTGTTTTGTGTTGATGTGGATGTTTTCTGTTTTGTGTTGATGTGGCTGTTTTGTGTTGATGTGGCTGTTTTCTGTTTTGTGTTGATGTGGCTGTTTTGTGTTGATGTGGCTGTTTTCTGTTTTGTGTTGATGTGGCTGTTTTCTGTTTTGTGTTGATGTGGCTGTTTTGTGTTGATGTGGCTGTTTTCTGTTGATGTGGCTGTTTTGTGTTTTGTGTTGATGTGGCTGTTTTGTGTTTGTGTTGATGTGGCTGTTTTGTGCTGATGTGGCTGTTTTGTGTTGATGTGACTGTTTTGTGTTGATGTGACTGTTTTGTGTTGATGTGGCTGTTTTGTGTTGATGTGGCTGTTTTGTGTTTGTGTTGATGTGGCTGTTTTGTGTTGATGTGGCTGTTTTGTGTTTGTGTTGATGTGGCTGTTTTGTGTTGATGTGGCTGTTTTGTGCTGATGTGGCTGTTTTGTGTTGATGTGACTGTTCTGTGTTGATGTGACTGTTTTGTGTTGATGTGGCTGTTTTGTGCTGATGTGGCTGTTTTGTGTTGATGTGACTGTTTTGTGTTGATGTGACTGTTTTGTGTTGATGTGGCTGTTTTGTGCTGATGTGGCTGTTTTGTGTTGATGTGACTGTTCTGTGTTGATGTGACTGTTTTGTGTTGATGTGGCTGTTTTGTGCTGATGTGGCTGTTTTGTGTTGATGTGACTGTTTTGTGTTGATGTGACTGTTTTGTGTTTGTGTTGATGTGACTGTTTTGTGTTGATGTGACTGTTTTGTGTTGATGTGGCTGTTTTGTGTTGATGTGACTGTTTTGTGTTGATGTGACTGTTTTGTGTTGATGTGACTGTTTTGTGTTGATGTGGCTGTTTTGTGTTGATGTGACTGTTTTGTGTTGATGTGACTGTTTTGTGTTGATGTGACTGTTTTGTGTTGATGTGGCTGTTTTGTGCTGATGTGGCTGTTTTGTGTTGATGTGACTGTTCTGTGTTGATGTGACTGTTTTGTGTTGATGTGGCTGTTTTGTGCTGATGTGGCTGTTTTGTGTTGATGTGACTGTTTTGTGTTGATGTGACTGTTTTGTGTTGATGTGGCTGTTTTGTGCTGATGTGGCTGTTTTGTGTTGATGTGACTGTTCTGTGTTGATGTGACTGTTTTGTGTTGATGTGGCTGTTTTGTGCTGATGTGGCTGTTTTGTGTTGATGTGACTGTTTTGTGTTGATGTGACTGTTTTGTGTTTGTGTTGATGTGACTGTTTTGTGTTGATGTGACTGTTTTGTGTTGATGTGGCTGTTTTGTGCTGATGTGGCTGTTTTGTGTTGATGTGACTGTTTTGTGTTGATGTGGCTGTTTTGTGTTTGTGTTGATGTGGCTGTTTTGTTCTGATGTGGCTGTTTTGTGTTGATGTGGCTGTTTTGTGTTGATGTGACTGTTTTGTGTTGATGTGGCTGTTTTGTGTTGATGTGACTGTTTTGTGTTTGTGTTGATGTGGCTGTTTTGTGTTGATGTGACTGTTTTGTGTTTCTGTTGATGTGGCTGTTTTGTGTTGATGTGGCTGTTTTGTGTTTGTGTTGATGTGGCTGTTTTGTGTTGATGTGACTGTTTTGTGTTGATGTGACTGTTTTGTGTTTGTGTTGATGTGGCTGTTTTGTGTTGATGTGACTGTTTTGTGTTTGTGTTGATGTGGCTGTTTTGTGTTGATGTGACTGTTTTGTGTTTGTGTTGATGTGGCTGTTTTGTGTTGATGTGGCTGTTTTGTGTTTGTGTTGATGTGGCTGTTTTGTGTTGATGTGGCTGTTTTGTGTTTGTGTTGATGTGGCTGTTTTGTGTTGATGTGGCTGTTTTGTGTTTGTGTTTATGTGGCTGTTTTGTGTTTGTGTTTATGTGACTGTTTTGTGTTTGTGTTGATGTGGCTGTTTTGTGATCGTTTGGAGCCCATGGATATCTTCACATCCCTGCTGTCTTTACTGTTTAGTCTGAATCGTTCTTCTGATTAAAAGCTGGGCTGAAATATGTGAGATATGGCGAACGAATATATTTACCTACCAAATTCTAACGTTACGTCCTCTGGAAACCCTTCCAGTTGCCGAACACTGTGTTAGCTGGCGCGCAAACTGTGTGGCTGTGCTTCACCTTACGTATCTTTTCTGTTTTAGGTTCAGCTGCAGAAAAACAAGGCCTTCAGACGTTTTAAGAAACTACAAGAAGCGCGACCAGAGTTCAACAACCAGAAGCTGGAGGACCTGCTTCAAATGCCTGTTTTGAGAATTAACCAGTAAGCCATGTCGTTTAGATAAAACCACTAAACGTCCCATTTTCTGACTACAAGCCTGAACTGAAACCCAGTTAAAGTCCGAGTCGCTGCTTTCTTATCCCAAAGACTTTTCTGGAAAAAGAAGCAAATCTTTCATCATGTTGAGCCAAAGGGATGTTTCTATGTGATATTTCCTCCCACTTTGACAACCAGTCAGACATGAATAATGGGCCTCTTTGTACTGGGGTCATGATCTTTCTCTCACATGACGATTGACTTTTAGGATTTTTCAGTTTTTACACGATTTCATTGTTGGATAGTTGACTAATATGGGCTTCATACATTTTACTTCATATGTTCCATTTTGTGCCACAAAGATCAGTTTGGTCTTCGTCTGGATACTGTCAGGAAGCAGTGACACTCTAAACCAGCCCTGGTCCACTTCCACAGACAATTCAGAGTGAAACGGAGACAAAACTGCAGGAATTCCATGTTGATCCATGTTTCCTGGTGGTGAATGCGATGTTCTCCATCCAGGCCCGGCAATGCTGAGTTTCATGGTCTCCAGCAGCTGGACAGACAAAGATTCTCCAACACAACATCAGCTTTTCTTTTGGATGATTATATTATCTTTAATCCATTAATCCATGTTTGCAGTGATTTTGGGCTGAAAAGAGCATTTAACTTTAGGTTTTTAGTCCAGTCTAAGATAAATAACAAGACGGGATGCGTTACTGAGCCTGGAACTTGTTTGCAGGAATCAGATCATCTCTCAGAAAGCCACAGATGAAGAGCAAATAGCAGAGAACACTCCTGCATTCATGCCGCTCTGCAGAACGAACGTATCAGCAGAGCAGAGGAACCCTGGAGAGTGGAGCACGTTGTCCTGGACATCTCTGTTCCAGGCTGCTCCCGGGAACCAACAGGCTGGATGGATCAGCGATGTAAAGCTTTTACCTTCTCTGGTCCTCCTGCCTTCTGCTTACAGCCGGGACGGCTTTGTGTTTCCACAAAAAAACAGGCAGAGGTTTGTTGCCTTCTAAGTTTACTGAAGACACTGCTGACACAAGATCCTGGTTTGGGTTCTGGCTCGATCTGGGATCTGTTAGATTCCGGTGAATATCCAGGTGGTCTGACATCAGTTAGCTGCTCCGTCTCTGGACCAAAACACATTTATTTCTCATCAATAATTCATAACAGATCAAAACAGAGTGCTGCAATGATGCTGGGAGTGATAATAAGAAGGATGCTGGAATGATGCTACAATGAAGCTTGGAATATATTTGGGAATGACACTTGGAATAATACTGGAAAAAAGTTTGGAATGATTTTGGGAATGATGCTGAAACAAAGCTTAAAATTATTTTGGGAATGATGCTGGAAGGATGTTTGGAATGATGGTGTTTTGAAGCCTAAAATGTTTTTGGAATGATAGTGGAATGAAGCTTGAACTCATTAGGAATAACACTGGGAGTAGTGCTGGAAAAAAGTTTGGAATGATTTTGGGAAATATGGTGGAATGAAGCTTGGAATGATGCTGGAATGATGCTGGGAATGTCCATGATGCCATCCCAAATCTCTTTAAAGCTCCAGTAGGTAACGTTGCTGAGAGACATGTTCCTCTGGGTGAAGCGGTTCCTCGTCCCGATAGTAGTCTATACATTCTGTAATCATGAACAATAAGAAATATAGTTAGACCCCTCAGTTTACTGTATATCTGTAAAAACTCTGACCAATCCAAACATTCGGACCTAAATGGAGTTGTTCATTTCTTATATTTGGTAAGCTTCTTCATGGCTGAGAAAATGCAGGAAGGATTTTCCAACCCGGCTCGGTTTATTTGCCTCCTCCTGCTAAACAGCCGAGAAAGAGAAAATCGTTGGTGGAAAAAGCTGCGAATGAAAAAGCACATGGAGGGCACAAACCTCCGCCACAGCCTTTAAAAAGTTCCTGGATCCAAACGGTGATCCGGATCACCACCAAAATTAAATCAGTTCTTCCTTTCCACATTTCCAACAACTCCTGGAAATTTAATTAAAATCCGTTCAAAACGTTTTGTAGTTATCTTGAACACAGACAGAAACGCTGGTAAAAACATAACCGGCTCAGTGGAGGTAAGAAAAAGCCTCGGATCACGCAAGGAGCAGAACCAGAGGAGGAGGAGCCAATGTATGGGGAGGGGCCAAGACAGGGCGCCACGTTCACATCCCACAACATTACCAACCCCAGCTTTAATCTCCACAGAACGTATGAAACCAACGTAGGAAAGCCGAAGTGCTTCAGGATGGAATTCTGTCCTCCTGCGGCTGCAGATCCGACTCTTCTGTCAAACTTTCCCTAAAACGTTTTTATAGTTTGATATCAGAGAATTTAGTCCTTTTTTCCGTTAAAAGAAAACGAGAGATTTCCGTGATCCCGAATCGTGTCCTGCTGTCATCTCAGCAGCGTTCATTCTTTTATTCGTTAGTTTAACAGCATTTTTATTATTATTCATCTCCTGAACTTAAACTTTTCAAGTCGGCTTCAGACGTACTTTTTAAACAAATGTTTCCTGAACTGGGCTGAGCGATCGACACAGAGACGCTGGTTGTATTCTGTCCCTCATCCCCCTGAGGAGATGATCCATCTCCACATGGCAGATGAATGAAGGCCTGGAATACAGATGTCACGATTTCAGATTTCTGGTACGAATATTGTCAAAGAAATAATCCTGATTTTATGATTATCTCCATTGTTTTGCTATGAGTCATTTCCTAACACCGAATGTGTAAAACCACATGAACACACGTTGTTGGTTGGGGTGGGAAATCAAATAGAAAAACAGAATATCAGGATTTTTTGCTTCACAACTGTAAAATGAATTTTTTTGTAAAAAATCTTTACTTTTATTTATTAAAAAAAAAAAAATCCATTATAAAATGTTTATGTTTATAGTTGTTATTGATCTTTTTGGGCATTCTAGCAGCTGAAAGATGGTCTGGCTACTGGGTTGTTTTTTCCTCATTGAAGTCAAGAAATATGACGAGCAAATAAAGTTTTGTACATTTTTTGTTTTTAGTCTACAAAAACCAGCAATATAGAAGAATAGTGAGAACCGCAATTTAAATCAAATCGGCACCAAAAAAAAATCTGAATCGAATCGAGACCAGAGCGTATCGTCACAGCCCTGGGTGGTGTAACTAACGGAACAACAAAACAAAGTACGCGAGATGTCTCCGTCTAGCTAAATCCTCTCTGCTCTGCAGTAAATCAATAAATCCAACATATTAACTGGATTTGTCTGAGATAAATCAGGCTGCAGGACCTCTACCTGCTCTGGGAAGACTTTTTTCAGCAAGCCAGATTGTAAACATGGTTTTTAACTTTTCTAGCTGTGACTACAAGCAGAACAGCTGCTATCTGACACAGTAAGGCAAACGCCAACCGGAGTCGGACGTGGTTCCGATAAGGTTTCATATCAGAGTCCGGTAAACATTAGAGTCAAGTAAGGCTACTGAACATTTATCTTCAGCCTGGCTGCTGCTCCTGCAAGGGTGAAATATTTCCAGTTATTCTTTCTTCCTTTGCAACGTTTGCTTCCCTTCACAGTCCCACCTCCATCTTTCTCTTCTTCTAAAACCACACATAATTTTATAAAACAAATACGAGAATGACTTGATTCCTTTGTTTGGAGGGAAAAACTCTTCCTCTGCCTGCAGGTCGCCCTCCAACAACCTCTTCTGCACCTCACAGGGAAGCAAAACAAAGCTGCACCTGAAGTGGTGTTTCTGTTCCAGGCAGAAGTTGTGCTGATCTAGTTATGGTTCAGACATAATTCTTTAAAGAAAGGGAGAGTTAGGATGTCAACAAGATGGCAGCGCTGCATAAACTAAACCGCTATTCAAGTCATCTGTTGAAAATTCCTATATTTTTCATACCATCAAATATATCGTTCTAACTTCGAGGGACCTTTACGATGAATTCATCGTGGTGTTTAATACCGTGATAAATTGTGAAATTAGATAATCACAAATTCTGGACCTTGATGCTGGATTTGTGCTTCCATGACGCAAAGTGCTGCGGGTCACATGATCCCATGGTTACAGCGTGTGGTTTCTGACGAGGGCAGCCGCCTCGGAGCGCCGATACATGACGATGCTTCATGATTAGAGAGATATTTCCTTTTTTTCACTGATGCGTTCAAGCATCTGACTTGCCATGAGTGAGAAAACCTGCATATCGGCTACATATTACAAATGCATTAATTAGTTCATTCCTGCAGCAGAGCATGCTTTCTGTCTGAACTGCTGTGAATGTGCTTCACAATGTTATTATCTCATTATCTTTTCTTTGCTTTGCTGCTTAGGACTGAGACAGGGCAGCTAAATGACTTTCATTTACATTACTTGAGATGTGCCATAATAATGCTCATTAGAGTATTCCCTTTTTGTTGCACAGTTGCTTTAATTAGATTTTCCTCCTCACTGCTTAATAAGAACAAGGCAGCCAACACTAATCACGCCTGTAATATATTTGTTATTACAAGACGAGAGACGTAGTGTCTGGTAAATGAAGAAGATTAGACCACAGAATGTTTCTGTGATTTCCAATGAATTATCAGCCACAAGAATGATAATCTTCAGCAGGCTGATATCCACAACCTGCTGTGTGAAAACTACCACCTCTCTCGCTGGCTTGGTGGTACCAGAGGCCTCTGCCTCGTCCTCTACCTGGTCTTCTGCAATTACTGAACATTTCTCTTTACTTTGTGCTACAATTCAATTCAATTCAACTTCATTTATATAGCGTTAAATCACGGCAATGCCATCTCAAGACACTTTACAGACAGAGAAGAAAACATAATGAAAACCAATTCATCACAGCCTATATAAGGAAACCAACAAGTTGAGTTGGAGGTCCAACTCAATCTCCCATCCTAATCAAGCACACTGGCGACAGTGGGAAGGAAACAACTCCAAGCTCCTGGTTCTTCTGCAGGAGGTGAACAGGTTGCCTGGAGTTCCTGTATTATGTTCTGCTTTACAGACTGGTGAGGCGCCCGGAACAATGACACCATCGATTCAGGAAAACTCCATCAGGATTATTTAATCTGTTAATTTAGAGGGAATAATCTTCCTCGAACATTTGTTCCTGTAAAAACACATGAGCAGCGTGTTGTTTTCCTTCCTCATCAGAAAACATTGTATACACATTATTCTACATTAGAGTCTGGATGATGAAGAGATTTAGGATTAATTAATATGGAGTTTAATGCTTTGATTAATGGTAAAGTAAATAATCTCCAGCTGCAGCAGCATCTGGTGGAACAGGAGATTCTCTTCATGATGAGGTGGAACGGGACATTCTCATCATGATGAGGTGGAACAGGAGATTCTCTTCATGATGAGGTGGAACGGGAGATTCTCATGGTGATGAGGTGGAACGGGAGATTCTCATGGTGATGATGTGGAACGGGAGATTCTCATCATGATGAGGTGGAACGGGAGATTCTCATCATGATGAGGTGGAACGGGAGATTCTCATGGTGATGAGGTGGAACGGGAGATTCTCATGGTGATGAGGTGGAACGGGAGATTCTCATGGTGATGAGGTGGAACGGGAGATTCTCATCATGATGAGATAGAACGGGAGATTCTCATGGTGATGAGGTGGAACGGGAGATTCTCATCATGATGAGGTGGAACGGGAGATTCTCTTCATGATGAGGTGGAACGGGAGATTCTCATCATGATGAGATGGAACGGGAGATTCTCATGGTGATGATGTGGAACGGGAGATTCTCATCATGATGAGGTGGAACGGGAGATTCTCATCGTGATGTGGTGGAACGGGAGATTCTCATCATGATGAGGTGGAACGGGAGATTCTCATGGTGATGAGGTGGAACGGGAGATTCTCATCATGATGAGATGGAACGGGAGATTCTCATGGTGATGAGGTGGAACGGGAGATTCTCTTCATGATGAGGTGGAACGGGAGATTCTCATCATGATGAGGTGGAACGGGAGGTTCTCATGGTGATGAGGTGGAACGGGAGATTCTCATGGTGATGAGGTGGAACGGGAGATTCTCATGGTGATGTGGTGGAACGGGAGATTCTCATGGTGATGTGGTGGAACGGGAGATTCTCATGGTGATGTGGTGGAACGGGAGATTCTCATGGTGATGTGGTGGAACGGGAGATTCTCATGGTGATGTGGTGAAACGGGAGATTCTCATGGTGATGTGGTGAAACGGGAGATTCTCATGGTGATGAGGTGGAACGGGAGATTCTCATGGTGATGAGGTGGAACGGGAGATTCTCATGGTGATGAGGTGGAACGGGAGATTCTCATGGTGATGTGGTGGAACGGGAGATTCTCTTCATGATGTGGAACGGGAGATTCTCATGGTGATGAGGTGGAACGGGAGATTCTCATGGTGATGAGGTGGAACGGGAGATTCTCATGGTGATGTGGTGAAACGGGAGATTCTCATGGTGATGTGGTGGAACGGGAGATTCTCATGGTGATGTGGTGGAACGGGAGATTCTCTTCATGATGTGGAACGGTAGATTGTCATGGTGATGAGGTGGAACGGTAGATTGTCATGGTGATGAGGTGGAACGGTAGATTGTCATCGTGATGTGGTGGAACGGGAGATTCTCATGGTCATGAGGTGGAACGGGAGATTCTCATGGTGATGTGGTGGAACGGGAGATTCTCATGGTGATGAGGTGGAACGGTAGATTCTCATGGTGATGAGGTGGAACGGTAGATTGTCATCGTGATGTGGTGGAACGGGAGATTCTCATGGTCATGAGGTGGAACGGGAGATTCTCATGGTGATGAGGTGGAACGGGAGATTCTCATGGTGATGAGGTGGAACGGTAGATTCTCATGGTGATGAGGTGGAACGGTAGATTGTCATCGTGATGTGGTGGAACGGGAGATTCTCATGGTCATGAGGTGGAACGGGAGATTCTCATGGTGATGAGGTGGAACGGGAGATTCTCATGGTGATGAGGTGGAACCGAAGATTCTCATGGTGATGTGCAGCAGCTGTGTGATGCTTCATGTCAATATGGAGCAGAATCCTTGAGGATTGTTACGACCTTGCTTCACACCAAGAATTAAAAAGGAGTCTTTCCCAGTACCAGAATGTGAAGCTGGTAATGTGGAGGGTGGGTGGAGATGTCTTTACAATGAATATGATAATAAGATTTATTGTTGCTGCTATTTTCTTTACTTTAATAACAAAACTGTTTCTTTACACAAAAGTGATCAGATTAGTATTTCATCAGCTGCTTAGTGGTTTGTCCCTCTAAAGGAAAATTAACTAAAATTATGTTTCACAACTGCTGTGCCGTTACTATGTAGCATGTCTCACCTGTTTATGCCAGTCCAAAGACAATGCTTCGCATTCTGCAGCATCACTAATGGCCTCCTTGACTGGCACCACAGTGTCTGTAAAACAGACTTGGGCTACAGGCAGAGACAGTGCAAATCAATGTCGGCTGTCAATGCACTTCAAGGTCGCAATATCCCTCAAAAAGGGATCCAGATTTTGGGGGGAGCTGGTTCGTTCAGACAGAGACTGCCAGTGGGAAATGCAAGAAGGGGACGACATGTTAACAAGATAAGCAACGTGTCAGAAGATGAAACTAAGACATTTTATCATTTGATGGAAAATATGATCTGATGGTGAATCTGATGATGCAGCATGTCTGTGAAAGCCTGAAACAGGAACAACTAAAGGCTGGAAAGATACTTTAAATCAGAAACAACTGGAGGAACATTTAACAACTAATGGCAATCGTCAGTAACATTACTGGTTTAACTGGGAACAGGTCAGTAACATGACTGGTTTAACTGGGAACAGGTCAGTAACATGACTGGTTTAACTAGGAACAGGTCAGTAACATGACTGGTTTAACTAGGAACAGGTCAGTAGCATGACTGGTTTAACTGGGAACAGGTCAGTAACATGACTGGTTTAACTGGGAACAGGTCAGTAACATGACTGGTTTAACTGGGAACAGGTCAGTAACATGACTGGTTTAACTAGGAACAGGTCGGTAACATGACTGGTTTAACTAGGAACAGGTCAGTAACATGACTGGTTTAACTGGGAACAGGTCAGTAACATGACTGGTTTAACTGGGAACAGGTCAGTAACATGACTGGTTTAACTAGGAACAGGTCGGTAACATGACTGGTTTAACTAGGAACAGGTCAGTAACATGACTGGTTTAACTAGGTACAGGTCAGTAACATGACTGGTTTAACTAGGAACAGGTCGGTAACATGACTGGTTTAACTAGGAACAGGTCAGTAACATGACTGGTTTAACTAGGAACAGGTCGGTAACATGACTGGTTTAACTAGGAACAGGTCGGTAACATGACTGGTTTAACTAGGAACAGGTCGGTAACATGACTGGTTTAACTAGGAACAGGTCAGTAACATGACTGGTTTAACTAGGAACAGGTCGGTAACATGACTGGTTTAACTAGGAACAGGTCGGTAACATGACTGGTTTAACTAGGAACAGGTCGGTAACATGACTGGTTTAACTAGGAACAGGTCGGTAACATGACTGGTTTAACTAGGAACAGGTCAGTAACATGACTGGTTTAACTGGGAACAGGTCAGTAACATGACTGGTTTAACTGGGAACAGGTCAGTAACATGACTGGTTTAACTGGGAACAGGTCGGTAACATTACTGGTTTAACTAGGAACAGGTCGGTAGCATGACTGGTTTAACTAGGAACAGGTCAGTAACAGGACTGGTTTAACTGGGAACAGGTCGGTAACATTACTGGTTTAACTGGGAACAGGTCGGTAGCATGACTGGTTTAACTAGGAACAGGTCAGTAACAGGACTGGTTTAACTAGGAACAGGTCAGTAACAGGACTGGTTTAACTAGGAACAGGTCGGTAGCATGACTGGTTTAACTGGGAACAGGTCAGTAACATGACTGGTTTAACTGGGAACAGGTCAGTAACATGACTGGTTTAACTGGGAACAGGTCAGTAACATGACTGGTTTAACTGGGAACAGATCGGTAACAGGACTGGTTTAACTGGGAACAGATCGGTAACAGGACTGGTTTCACTGGGAACAGGTCAGTAACATGACTGGTTTAACTGGGAACAGGTCAGTAACATGACTGGTTTAACTGGGAACAGGTCAGTAACATGACTGGTTTAACTAGGAACAGGTCAGTAACATGACTGGTTTAACTGGGAACAGGTCAGTAACATGACTGGTTTAACTGGGAACAGGTCAGTAGCATGACTGGTTTAACTGGGAAGAGGTCAGTAACATGACTGGTTTAACTGGGAACAGGTCAGTAGCATGACTGGTTTAACTGGGAAGAGGTCAGTAACATGACTGGTTTAACTAGGAACATGTCAGTAACATGACTGGTTTAACTGGGAACAGGTCGGTAACATGACTGGTTTAACTAGGAACAGGTCAGTAACATGACTGGTTTAACTGGGAACAGGTCGGTAACATTACTGGTTTAACTAGGAACAGGTCGGTAGCATGACTGGTTTAACTAGGAACAGGTCAGTAACAGGACTGGTTTAACTGGGAACAGGTCGGTAACATTACTGGTTTAACTGGGAACAGGTCGGTAGCATGACTGGTTTAACTGGGAACAGGTCAGTAACATGACTGGTTTAACTGGGAACAGGTCGGTAGCATGACTGGTTTAACTGGGAACAGGTCGGTAGCATGACTGGTTTAACTGGGAACAGGTCGGTAGCATGACTGGTTTAACTAGGAACAGGTCAGTAACATGACTGGTTTAACTGGGAACAGGTCGGTAGCATGACTGGTTTAACTAGGAACAGGTCGGTAACATGACTGGTTTAACTGGGAACAGGTCAGTAACATGACTGGTTTAACTGGGAACAGGTCGGTAACATGACTGGTTTAACTCGGAACAGGTCGGTAACATGACTGGTTTAACTAGGAACAGGTCGGTAACATGACTGGTTTAACTGGGAACAGGTCGGTAACATGACTGGTTTAACTAGGAACAGGTCGGTAACATGACTGGTTTAACTGGGAACAGGTCGGTAACATGACTGGTTTAACTGGGAACGGGTCAGTAACATGACTGGTTTAACTAGGAACAGGTCAGTAACATGACTGGTTTAACTGGGAACAGGTCGTTAGCATGACTGGTTTAACTGGGAACAGGTCAGTGACATGACTGGTTTAACTAGGAACAGGTCAG
The DNA here is from genome assembly GCF_933228915.1 of Telmatherina bonti. Classification (NCBI taxonomy): domain Eukaryota; kingdom Metazoa; phylum Chordata; class Actinopteri; order Atheriniformes; family Telmatherinidae; genus Telmatherina; species Telmatherina bonti. The sequence goes on along the minus strand of NC_136632.1, from coordinate 2,674,402 downwards.
TAACATGACTGGTTTAACTGGGAACAGGTCAGTAACATGACTGGTTTAACTGGGAACAGGTCAGTAACATGACTGGTTTAACTGGGAACAGGTCGGTAGCATGACTGGTTTAACTGGGAACAGGTCAGTAACATGACTGGTTTAACTGGGAACAGGTCGGTAGCATGGCTGGTTTAACTGGGAACAGGTCGGTAACATGGCTGGTTTAACTGGGAACAGGTCAGTAACATGACTGGTTTAACTAGGAACAGGTCGGTAACATGACTGGTTTAACTAGGAACAGGTCGGTAACATGACTGGTTTAACTAGGAACAGGTCAGTAACAGGACTGGTTTAACTAGGAACAGGTCAGTAACAGGACTGGTTTAACTAGGAACAGGTCAGTAACAGGACTGGTTTAACTAGGAACAGGTCAGTAACAGGACTGGTTTAACTAGGAACAGGTCGGTCACAGGACTGGTTTAACTAGGAACAGGTCGGTCACATGACTGGTTTAACTAGGAACAGGTCGGTCACATGACTGGTTTAACTAGGAACAGGTCGGTAACATGACTGGTTTAACTAGGAACAGGTCGGTAACATGACTGGTTTAACTAGGAACAGGTCAGTAACATGACTGGTTTAACTAGGAACAGGTCAGTAACATGACTGGTTTAACTAGGAACAGGTCAGTAACATGACTGGTTTAACTAGGAACAGGTCAGTAACATGACTGGTTTAACTGGGAACAGGTCGTTAGCATGACTGGTTTAACTGGGAACAGGTCAGTGACATGACTGGTTTAACTAGGAACAGGTCAGTAACATGACTGGTTTAACTGGGAACAGGTCAGTAACATGACTGGTTTAACTGGGAACAGGTCAGTAACATGACTGGTTTAACTGGGAACAGGTCGGTAGCATGACTGGTTTAACTGGGAACAGGTCAGTAACATGACTGGTTTAACTGGGAACAGGTCGGTAGCATGGCTGGTTTAACTGGGAACAGGTCGGTAACATGGCTGGTTTAACTGGGAACAGGTCGGTAACATGACTGGTTTAACTGGGAACAGGTCGGTAACATGACTGGTTTAACTAGGAACAGGTCAGTAACATGACTGGTTTAACTAGGAACAGGTCAGTAACATGACTGGTTTAACTAGGAACAGGTCAGTAACAGGACTGGTTTAACTAGGAACAGGTCAGTAACAGGACTGGTTTAACTAGGAACAGGTCCGTCACATGACTGGTTTAACTGGGAACAGGTCGGTAGCATGACTGGTTTAACTGGGAACAGGTCAGTAACATGACTGGTTTAACTAGGAACAGGTCAGTAACATGACTGGTTTAACTAGGAACAGGTCGGTAACATGACTGGTTTAACTAGGAACAGGTCGGTAAGATGACTGGTTTAACTGGGAACAGGTCAGTAGCATGACTGGTTTAACTGGGAACAGGTCGGTAGCATGACTGGTTTAACTGGGAACAGGTCAGTAACATGACTGGTTTAACTGGGAACAGGTCAGTAACATGACTGGTTTAACTGGGAACAGGTCAGTAACATGACTGGTTTAACTAGGAACAGGTCAGTAACAGGACTGGTTTAACTAGGAACAGGTCAGTAACAGGACTGGTATAACTAGGAACAGGTCAGTAACAGGACTGGTTTAACTAGGAACAGGTCAGTAACAGGACTGGTTTAACTAGGAACAGGTCAGTAACAGGACTGGTTTAACTAGGAACAGGTCAGTAACATGACTGGTTTAACTAGGAACAGGTCGGTAACAGGACTGGTTTAACTAGGAACAGGTCAGTAACATGACTGGTTTAACTGGGAACAGGTCAGTAACATGACTGGTTTAACTAGGAACAGGTCGGTAACATGACTGGTTTAACTAGGAACAGGTCGGTAACATGACTGGTTTAACTAGGAACAGGTCGGTAACATGACTGGTTTAACTGGGAACAGGTCGGTAGCATGACTGGTTTAACTGGGAACAGGTCAGTAACATGACTGGTTTAACTGGGAACAGGTCAGTAACATGACTGGTTTAACTGGGAACAGGTCGGTAGCATGACTGGTTTAACTGGGAACAGGTCAGTAACATGACTGGTTTAACTAGGAACAGGTCAGTAACATGGCTGGTTTAACTGGGAACAGGTCAGTAGCATGACTGGTTTAACTGGGAACAGGTCGGTAGCATGACTGGTTTAACTGGGAACAGGTCAGTAACATGACTGGTTTAACTGGGAACAGGTCGGTAACCTGACTGGTTTAACTGGGAACAGGTCAGTAACATGACTGGTTTAACTGGGAACAGGTCAGTAACATGACTGGTTTAACTGGGAACAGGTCGGTAGCATGGCTGGTTTAAAGTGGTGCTATGATGGTATTTGGAGTTTTCTGAGCTTTCTACAGTGTTACAGTGTTGAATCCTCATCAGACATGTGAGCGACACTGTTTTTTATCACCTAAACGCATGTTTGAGTTTGAGTTTGAGTTCCAGCACTCTCCGTTTGGTTTCCATGGCAACGAAAAACGCGTGGTTTTAGAGAGTTTTTTCTACGTGGAAATCCTTGTGACGTCCCGGGGGATAAGGTTCGGTGATTGGTTACCTTCTACTGGTTAACAAGGGCATGTACAAATACATCAGGCGGGTGGAAAACGTGGGATAAAGTTATTTCCAACGATGGCTGGTGAGTTTACCAAAGAGAGACATCCTGCTGCATTCGTTGCTGTGGGTTGCTGTTTTCCACTTCGTTTTCAGGCTCTGATTCAGGTTCCAACATGTAGGGCTGGATGCTATGTGTTGACATTGTATTTTGTTTTTTTATTGAGTTCATATGAGCCTAATCCTTCTGTTTATGAGACGTTACAATGACGGTGAAAGCAGGTGCGGTGCGCGCTCCCGATGTAGTGCAGTGGCGGGAGGCGGGGCTTAATGCGGAAGAGTCTCAATCCACTCGTTTTGCCCGCAGGCTGATCTGACAGCCTACGGAGAGGGTCGGTCTGAAGTAAATAAAGCCATTTGTGACAATAACTCCATCAATCCCAGCCCTTCTGGTCTCAGAAATAAAAATAAATTAGCCTGAAATGTACAGAATAGTTCCACTTTAATTTGGAGCAGGTCAGTACCATGACTGGTTTAACTGGAAATGGGTCAGTAGCATGACTGGTTTAACTGGAAACAGGTCAGTACCATGACTGGTTTAACTGGAAACAGGTCAGTAACATGACTGGTTTAACTGGAAACAGGTCAGTACCATGACTGGTTTAACTGGAAACGGGTCAGTAGCATGACTGGTTTAACTAGGAACAGGTCAGTAGCATGACTGGTTTAACTGGAAACAGGTCAGTACCATGACTGGTTTAACTGGAAACAGGTCAGTACCATGACTGGTTTAACTGGAAGCAGGTCAGTACCATGACTGGTTTAACTGGAAGCAGGTCAGTACCATGACTGGTTTAACTGGAAGCAGGTCAGTACCATGACTGGTTTAACTGGAAGCAGGTCAGTACCATGACTGGTTTAACTGGAAACAGGTCAGTACCATGACTGGTTTAACTGGAAGCAGGTCAGTACCATGACTGGTTTAACTGGAAACAGGTCAGTAACATGACTGGTTTAACTGGGAACATGTCGGTAGCATGACTGGTTTAACTAGGAACAGGTCAGTAGCATGACTGGTTTAACTGGAAACAGGTCAGTACCATGACTGGTTTAACTGGAAGCAGGTCAGTACCATGACTGGTTTAACTGGAAGCAGGTCAGTACCATGACTGGTTTAACTGGAAACAGGTCAGTACCATGACTGGTTTAACTGGAAGCAGGTCAGTACCATGACTGGTTTAACTGGAAGCAGGTCAGTACCATGACTGGTTTAACTGGAAGCAGGTCAGTACCATGACTGGTTTAACTGGAAACAGGTCAGTACCATGACTGGTTTAACTGGAAACAGGTCAGTACCATGACTGGTTTAACTGGAAGCAGGTCAGTACCATGACTGGTTTAACTGGAAGCAGGTCAGTACCATGACTGGTTTAACTGGAAGCAGGTCAGTACCATGACTGGTTTAACTGGAAACAGGTCAGTACCATGACTGGTTTAACTGGAAGCAGGTCAGTACCATGACTGGTTTAACTGGAAGCAGGTCAGTACCATGACTGGTTTAACTGGAAGCAGGTCAGTACCATGACTGGTTTAACTGGAAACAGGTCAGTACCATGACTGGTTTAACTGGAAGCAGGTCAGTACCATGACTGGTTTAACTGGAAACAGGTCAGTACCATGACTGGTTTAACTGGGAACAGGTCGGTAGCATGACTGGTTTAACTAGGAACAGGTCAGTAGCATGACTGGTTTAACTGGAAACAGGTCAGTACCATGACTGGTTTAACTGGAAGCAGGTCAGTACCATGACTGGTTTAACTGGAAGCAGGTCAGTACCATGACTGGTTTAACTGGAAACAGGTCAGTACCATGACTGGTTTAACTGGAAGCAGGTCAGTACCATGACTGGTTTAACTGGAAACAGGTCAGTACCATGACTGGTTTAACTGGAAGCAGGTCAGTACCATGACTGGTTTAACTGGAAACAGGTCAGTACCATGACTGGTTTAACTGGAAACAGGTCAGTACCATGACTGGTTTAACTGGAAACAGGTCAGTACCATGACTGGTTTAACTGGAAGCAGGTCAGTACCATGACTGGTTTAACTGGAAGCAGGTCAGTACCATGACTGGTTTAACTGGAAGCAGGTCAGTACCATGACTGGTTTAACTGGAAACGGGTCAGTAGCATGACTGGTTTAACTGGAAACAGGTCAGTACCATGACTGGTTTAACTGGAAACGGGTCAGTAGCATGACTGGTTTAACTGGAAGCAGGTCAGTACCATGACTGGTTTAACTGGAAACAGGTCAGTACCATGACTGGTTTAACTGGAAACGGGTCAGTACCATGACTGGTTTAACTGGAAGCAGGTCAGTACCATGACTGGTTTAACTGGAAACAGGTCAGTACCATGACTGGTTTAACTGGAAGCAGGTCAGTACCATGACTGGTTTAACTGGGAACAGGTCAGTACCATGACTGGTTTAACTGGAAACAGGTCAGTACCATGACTGGTTTAACTGGAAGCAGGTCAGTACCATGACTGGTTTAACTGGGAACAGGTCAGTACCATGACTGGTTTAACTGGGAACAGGTCAGTACCATGACTGGTTTAACTGGAAACGGGTCAGTACCATGACTGGTTTAACTGGAAACGGGTCAGTACCATGACTGGTTTAACTTGGAAACAGGTCAGTACCATGACTGGTTTAACTTGGAAACAGGTCAGTAGCATTACTGGTTTAACCTGGAACAAGTCAGTAGCATGACTGGTTTAACTGGAAACGGGTCAGTAGCATGACTGGTTTAACTGGGAGCAGGTCAGTAGCATGACTGGTTTATCCTGGAACAAGTCAGTAGCATGACTGGGTTTAAGAGCACTTCAGGGAGGCAGAGTCTTTCACATGGACACTAATCTGAGACAAACTGGATCGTGGAATTAATTGTGGAATAATTTCAGGAAAATGTTCTTGAGTGTAAAATTGTGATGACTTTGAAGATCCCACAGTCTGCATAGCATCAAGGGATTCAGAGAATTGGGAAGAATCTCTGTGTAAAAATTTCATACATAAAGTCATACCATTGCTTTGTTGTTATAAAAGAAGCGCTATGGAACTTGCACTGGCTAATCCAGCATCATCTTCATCCTGTCTCTTCTCTGAGATCTCTCCAGACAGTAAAAGTCCATCTGTTTCTTGACTCCTGTCTTCTCTTCATCTGATTAACCCTTTTTGGGTTTGTTTGATGAATCATCCAGTCTGATGCTCAGAATGAGAAGTTTCTTGATATCCAGTTGCTGGAATGTGATGTGGTGATGTGGTGCGCAGCTCAGAAGGGGGTTTTTCTGCCTTGGGATGCAGCAGAAGAATGTAAGGTCCAGGAATGGGCATAGTAAATGTCTCTGTGCTATCAAATGAGTCAGAAACACAGTTTAAAGGTCAGAAAGTCACATGATGCTACTTTAAAAGGAAAGTAAGTGAGAATAACAACCAGTAGGGCTGTGACGATATGTTTTCATCTCGATTCGATTCAGTTCCCATTTTTTTTCTGAGTATTAATCGATTTAAATTACAATTCTCATGATTCCTCGATTATTATTGAATTTTTTTAGACTTAAAACAACAAAAAAATGTACAAAACTTTTTTTGCACGTCATTTAAATGAGGAAAAACAACACAGTAGCCAGACCATCATTCTGCTGATATAATGCTCAAGACGACAAGTGAAAATGTCAATAAAAACGACAAAAAATTTTATAATGAATTCTTTTTATTTATTTGGAAAAAAAAAAGATTTTCTTAATTAAAAAAAAAATCAATTTCAAAATTGTGAAGCAAAAAATCCTGATATTTGATTTTTCGATTCGATTTTCCTACCCCGAACCCGTAATATCAGTTGGAGAAATGTGTCTGAACACCTACATGTACGTTATTTTCATGTAGTCGGTGACACTCTGACCTGGTTCGCTTTGTGTCTGCAGGTACAAACATTTTCTGCAGGATCTGACGGCCAATACAAGTCCGGATGACCCAGAGTTTCAGCTGCTCTCCAGTAAGTGCCGTTAGTCATCCAGTCAGTGAAGAGCCCTGTCTTCCATTCTGACGATGGTGTTGAGGTTGGGGGGGTTTGCCCCGTTTGCCTAGTCACTCATCTGATTGATGAACACTGAGAAATAAGCAAAGCAGCAAAATGACAACTTTTAAGTCTTGTCTTTCCACTGGAAGCCAGACGACGCTGTTCAGGTCTGCATTTGGGAACAAAGAAGAGAGCTCCTTACTTTTATTCCTCATTTCTTGTAACTGTCAAGGCAGCGGTTAACTAGTGAGGAAGTAGAAATAGAAAACTCAATCTGCTTCTTAGTTCCAGTTGGATGTGAGTTCTGGCTTAATTAACATGGACTGGAGGAGAGGATATTAAGCAGGACTTACATTAATAAATAAAATCTTCAACATCAACATGGATCTTTATAATTACTAATTTCAGTTGTCAAATAAACAGAAAATCTGACTCAAGTGCAAATGCACAGAAGGAATTATTTATGTGTATCAATTAAAACCTCATTGCTGGTTGCTGCCTTTGCTTACAAATGAATTCTGCTTCTGAGTCTAAGATGAAGGAACGTATCTTACTGTGGCCTGCTTTCCCTTCCTCCTCTCATTAGAGATCCTTTTTTAAACTTAGTGGGGTTGTTTGTTACTGGATAAGTATAGCTAAATTTCCTGTATTTGCCTGGTTGTATTGCAAGGGGAATTATTTAAAAAAGAAATACAGACAAATCACAATGTATCTGATTAGGCAAACTCCCAGAGAATCACAAGAGGCTTTGTTGTTGTTTTCTGTTGTTGTTCTGCTCCGTGTCGGTTTGCTTTCTCTTCTCTTTGTCTCTTTTTTCCCTCAAGCTTTCTTTTTCCCCCTCGCTGTGCATCCAGGCTGGATTTAATTGTTGTAATCGCAGTGCTTCAGGAGTTTTCATCAGCCCACTTCACTGAAGCGACTGTGTCATGGTTTAAAGGCTAACAGAGTGAATGGAATAAAGCGGTGCGGGAAGAGGAATGTTTAATAGGCTGGATGGTTTATCAAGGCCTCGGTCAGCTCCAAACGCAGCCTGATAACACTCTAATTACTTGTTTGTTTGTTTTAAAGGAAGCTATGGAAAATTTTCCAAACTCTCCTTCCAGAGGAAGCGTTTTACAGGATGGCCTGACTCAATTTACAGTTTAAAGGTTGCTGAGTTATAACATTTATTAAGGCTCAAACAGTTATTGGAATAATTGGGCATTTTATGATTTTCTTCTGTTCTGACATTTTTCCCCTTTATCAAATTTATTAACTTTTAACATATTTAAACAAATAAGTAAAGTACATGTAAACAGATGTTGGATAATGCTGTTTCTGACAGCTGCCAGACACCCCTCAATACAATCCACTATGAGAATCTCCTGTTCCACCTCATCATGATGAGAATCTCCCATTCCACCTCATCATGATGAGAATCTCCCGTTCCACCTCATCATGATGAGAATCTCCCATTCCACCTCATCATGATGAGAATCTCCCGTTCCACCTCATCATGATGAGAATCTCCCGTTCCACCTCATCATGATGACAATCTCCCGTTCCACCTCATCACCAGGAGAATCTCCCGTTCCACCTCATCATGATCAGAATCTCCCGTTCCACCTCATCATGATGACAATCTCCCGTTCCACCTCATCACCATGAGAATCTCCCGTTCCACCACATCATGATGAGAATCTCCCATTCCACCTCATCATGATGAGAATCTCCCGTTCCACCTCATCACCATGAGAATCTCCTGTTCCACCTCATCACCATGAGAATCTCCCGTTCCACCTCATCATGATGAGAATCTCCCGTTCCACCTCATCATGATGAGAATCTCCCATTCCACCTCATCATGATGAGAATCTCCCGTTCCACCTCATCATGATGAGAATCTCCCGTTCCACCTCATCATGATGAGAATCTCCCGTTCCACCTCATCATGATGAGAATCTCCCGTTCCACCTCATCACCAGGAGAATCTCCCGTTCCACCTCATCATGATCAGAATCTCCCGTTCCACCTCATCATGATGAGAATCTCCCGTTCCACCTCATCACCATGAGAATCTCCCGTTCCACCACATCATGATGAGAATCTCCCGTTCCACCACATCATGATGAGAATCTCCCGTTCCACCTCATCACCATGAGAATCTCCCGTTCCACCTCATCATGATGAGAATCTCCCGTTCCACCTCATCACCATGAGAATCTCCCGTTCCACCTCATCATGATTGGAATCTCCCATTCCACCTCATCATGATGAGAATCTCCCGTTCCACCTCATCATGATGAGAATCTCCCGTTCCACCTCATCACCATGAGAATCTCCCGTTCTACCTCATCATGATGAGAATCTCCCATTCCACCACATCATGATGAGAATCTCCCGTTCCACCTCATCATGATGAGAATCTCCCGTTCCACCTCATCACCATGAGAATCTCCCGTTCCACCTCATCATGATGAGAATCTCCCGTTCCACCTCATCACCATGAGAATCTCCCGTTCCACCTCATCATGATGAAAATCTCCCGTTCCACCTCATCACCATGAGAATCTCCCGTTCCACCACATCATCATGAGAATCTCCCATTCCACCTCATCATGATGAGAATCTCTCGTTCCACCTCATCATGATGAGAATCTCCCGTTCCACCTCATCACCATGAGAATCTCCCGTTCCACCTCATCACCATGAGAATCTCCCGTTCCACCTCATCATGATGAGAATCTCTCGTTCCACCTCATCATGATGAGAATCTCCCGTTCCACCTCATCACCATGAGAATCTCCCGTTCCACCTCATCACCATGAGAATCTCCCGTTCCACCTCATCATGATGAGAATCTCCCGTTCCACCTCATCACCATGGGAATCTCCCGTTCCACCTCATCATGATGAGAATCTCCCGTTCCACCTCATCATGATGAGAATCTCTCGTTCCACCTCATCATGATGAGAATCTCCCGTTCCACCTCATCACCATGAGAATCTCCCGTTCCACCTCATCATGATGAGAATCTCCCGTTCCACCTCATCACCATGAGAATCTCCCGTTCCACCTCATCACCATGAGAATCTCCCGTTCCACCACATCATGATGAGAATCTCCCGTTCCACCTCATCATGATGAGAATCTCCCGTTCCACCTCATCACCATGAGAATCTCCCGTTCCACCTCATCACCATGAGAATCTCCCGTTCCACCTCATCACCATGAGAATCTCCCGTTCCACCACATCATGATGAGAATCTCCCGTTCCACCTCATCACCATGAGAATCTCCCGTTCCACCTCATCACCATGAGAATCTCCCGTTCCACCTCATCACCATGAGAATCTCCCGTTCCACCTCATCACCATGAGAATCTCCCGTTCCACCTCATCATGATGAGAATCTCCCGTTCCACCTCATCACCATGAGAATCTCCCGTTCCACCTCATCACCATGAGAATGTCCCGTTCCACCTCATCACCATGAGAATCTCCCGTTCCACCTCATCATAATGAGAATCTCCCGTTCCACCTCATCACCAGGAGAATCTCCCGTTCCACCTCATCACCATGAGAATCTCCCGTTCCACCTCATCACCATGAGAATCTCCCGTTCCACCTCATCATGATGAGAATCTCCCGTTCCACCTCATCTCCATGAGAATCTCCCGTTCCACCTCATCACCATGAGAATGTCCCGTTCCACCTCATCACCATGAGAATGTCCCGTTCCACCTCATCATGATGAGAATCTCCCGTTCCACCTCATCACCATGAGAATCTCCCGTTCCACCTCATCACCATGAGAATCTCCCGTTCCACCTCATCACCAGGAGAATCTCCCGTTCCACCACATCATGATGAGAATCTCCCGTTCCACCTCATCACCATGAGAATCTCCCGTTCCACCTCATCACCATGAGAATCTCCCGTTCCACCTCATCACCATGAGAATCTCCCGTTCCACCTCATCACCATGAGAATCTCCCGTTCCACCTCATCATGATGAGAATCTCCCGTTCCACCTCATCACCATGAGAATCTCCCGTTCCACCTCATCACCATGAGAATCTCCCGTTCCACCTCATCACCATGAGAATCTCCCGTTCCACCTCATCACCATGAGAATCTCCCGTTCCACCTCATCACCATGAGAATCTCCCGTTCCACCTCATCATGATGAGAATCTCCCGTTCCACCTCATCACCATGAGAATCTCCCGTTCCACCTCATCATGAGAATCTCCCGTTCCACCTCATCACCATGAGAATCTCCCGTTCCACCTCATCACCATGAGAATCTCCCGTTCCACCACATCATGATGAGAATCTCCCGTTCCACCTCATCATGATGAGAATCTCCCGTTCCACCTCATCACCATGAGAATCTCCCGTTCCACCTCATCACCATGAGAATCTCCCGTTCCACCTCATCACCATGAGAATCTCCCGTTCCACCACATCATGATGAGAATCTCCCGTTCCACCTCATCACCATGAGAATCTCCCGTTCCACCTCATCACCATGAGAATCTCCCGTTCCACCTCATCATGATGAGAATCTCCCGTTCCACCTCATCTCCATGAGAATCTCCCGTTCCACCTCATCACCATGAGAATGTCCCGTTCCACCTCATCACCATGAGAATGTCCCGTTCCACCTCATCATGATGAGAATCTCCCGTTCCACCTCATCACCATGAGAATCTCCCGTTCCACCTCATCACCATGAGAATCTCCCGTTCCACCTCATCACCAGGAGAATCTCCCGTTCCACCACATCATGATGAGAATCTCCCGTTCCACCTCATCACCATGAGAATGTCCCGTTCCACCTCATCACCATGAGAATCTCCCGTTCCACCTCATCACCATGAGAATCTCCCGTTCCACCTCATCACCATGAGAATCTCCTGTTCCACCTCATCATGATGAGAATCTCCCGTTCCACCTCATCACCATGAGAATCTCCCGTTCCACCTCATCACCATGAGAATCTCCCGTTCCACCTCATCACCATGAGAATCTCCCGTTCCACCTCATCACCATGAGAATCTCCCGTTCCACCTCATCACCATGAGAATCTCCCGTTCCACCTCATCACCATGAGAATCTCCCGTTCCACCTCATCACCATGAGAATCTCCCGTTCCACCTCATCATGATGAGAATCTCCCGTTCCACCTCATCACCATGAGAATCTCCCGTTCCACCTCATCATGAGAATCTCCCGTTCCACCTCATCACCATGAGAATCTCCCGTTCCACCTCATCACCATGAGAATCTCCCGTTCCACCACATCATGATGAGAATCTCCCGTTCCACCTCATCATGATGAGAATCTCCCGTTCCACCTCATCACCATGAGAATCTCCCGTTCCACCTCATCACCATGAGAATCTCCCGTTCCACCTCATCACCATGAGAATCTCCCGTTCCACCACATCATGATGAGAATCTCCCGTTCCACCTCATCACCATGAGAATCTCCCGTTCCACCTCATCACCATGAGAATCTCCCGTTCCACCTCATCATGATGAGAATCTCCCGTTCCACCTCATCTCCATGAGAATCTCCCGTTCCACCTCATCACCATGAGAATGTCCCGTTCCACCTCATCACCATGAGAATCTCCCGTTCCACCTCATCATAATGAGAATCTCCCGTTCCACCTCATCACCAGGAGAATCTCCCGTTCCACCTCATCACCATGAGAATCTCCCGTTCCACCTCATCACCATGAGAATCTCCCGTTCCACCTCATCATGATGAGAATCTCCCGTTCCACCTCATCTCCATGAGAATCTCCCGTTCCACCTCATCACCATGAGAATGTCCCGTTCCACCTCATCACCATGAGAATGTCCCGTTCCACCTCATCATGATGAGAATCTCCCGTTCCACCTCATCACCATGAGAATCTCCCGTTCCACCTCATCACCATGAGAATCTCCCGTTCCACCTCATCACCAGGAGAATCTCCCGTTCCACCACATCATGATGAGAATCTCCCGTTACACCTCATCACCATGAGAATGTCCCGTTCCACCTCATCACCATGAGAATGTCCCGTTCCACCTCATCACCATGAGAATGTCCCGTTCCACCTCATCATGATGAGAATCTCCCGTTCCACCTCATCACCATGAGAATCTCCCGTTCCACCTCATCACCATGAGAATCTCCCGTTCCACCTCATCACCAGGAGAATCTCCCGTTCCACCACATCATGATGAGAATCTCCCGTTACACCTCATCACCATGAGAATGTCCCGTTCCACCTCATCATGATGAGAATCTCCCGTTCCACCTCATCACCATGAGAATCTCCCGTTCCACCTCATCACCATGAGAATCTCCCGTTCCACCTCATCACCAGGAGAATCTCCCGTTCCACCACATCATGATGAGAATCTCCCGTTCCACCTCATCACCATGAGAATGTCCCGTTCCACCTCATCACCATGAGAATCTCCCGTTCCACCTCATCACCATGAGAATCTCCCGTTCCACCTCATCACCATGAGAATCTCCCGTTCCACCTCATCACCATGAGAATCTCCTGTTCCACCTCATCATGATGAGAATCTCCCGTTCCACCTCATCACCATGAGAATCTCCCGTTCCACCTCATCACCATGAGAATCTCCCGTTCCACCTCATCACCATGAGAATCTCCCGTTCCACCTCATCACCATGAGAATCTCCCGTTCCACCTCATCACCATGAGAATCTCCCGTTCCACCTCATCATGATGAGAATCTCCCGTTCCACCTCATCATGATGAGAATCTCCCGTTCCACCTCATCACCATGAGAATCTCCCGTTCCACCTCATCACCATGAGAATCTCCCGTTCCACCACATCATGATGAGAATCTCCCGTTCCACCTCATCATGATGAGAATCTCCCGTTCCACCTCATCACCATGAGAATCTCCCGTTCCACCTCATCACCATGAGAATCTCCCGTTCCACCTCATCACCATGAGAATCTCCCGTTCCACCACATCATGATGAGAATCTCCCGTTCCACCTCATCACCATGAGAATCTCCCGTTCCACCTCATCACCATGAGAATCTCCCGTTCCACCTCATCACCATGAGAATCTCCCGTTCCACCTCATCACCATGAGAATCTCCCGTTCCGCCTCATCATGATGAGAATCTCCCGTTCCACCTCATCACCATGAGAATCTCCCGTTCCACCTCATCACCATGAGAATGTCCCGTTCCACCTCATCATAATGAGAATCTCCCGTTCCACCTCATCACCAGGAGAATCTCCCGTTCCACCTCATCACCATGAGAATCTCCCGTTCCACCTCATCACCATGAGAATCTCCCGTTCCACCTCATCATGATGAGAATCTCCCGTTCCACCTCATCTCCATGAGAATCTCCCGTTCCACCTCATCACCATGAGAATGTCCCGTTCCACCTCATCACCATGAGAATCTCCCGTTCCACCTCATCATAATGAGAATCTCCCGTTCCACCTCATCACCAGGAGAATCTCCCGTTCCACCTCATCACCATGAGAATCTCCCGTTCCACCTCATCACCATGAGAATCTCCCGTTCCACCTCATCATGATGAGAATCTCCCGTTCCACCTCATCTCCATGAGAATCTCCCGTTCCACCTCATCACCATGAGAATGTCCCGTTCCACCTCATCACCATGAGAATGTCCCGTTCCACCTCATCATGATGAGAATCTCCCGTTCCACCTCATCACCATGAGAATCTCCCGTTCCACCTCATCACCATGAGAATCTCCCGTTCCACCTCATCACCATGAGAATCTCCCGTTCCACCTCATCACCAGGAGAATCTCCCGTTCCACCACATCATGATGAGAATCTCCCGTTCCACCTCATCACCATGAGAATGTCCCGTTCCACCTCATCACCATGAGAATCTCCCGTTCCACCTCATCACCATGAGAATCTCCCGTTCCACCTCATCACCATGAGAATCTCCCGTTCCACCTCATCACCATGAGAATCTCCCGTTCCACCTCATCACCATGAGAATCTCCCGTTCCACCTCATCACCATGAGAATCTCCCGTTCCACCTCATCACGATGAGAATCTCCCGTTCCACCTCATCACCATGAGAATCTCCCGTTCCACCTCATCATGATGAGAATCTCCCGTTCCACCTCATCACCATGAGAATCTCCCGTTCCACCTCATCACCATGAGAATCTCCCGTTCCACCTCATCACCATGAGAATCTCCCGTTCCACCTCATCACCATGAGAATCTCCCGTTCCACCTCATCACCATGAGAATCTCCCGTTCCACCTCATCACCATGAGAATCTCCCGTTCCACCTCATCACCATGAGAATCTCCCGTTCCACCTCATCACGATGAGAATCTCCCGTTCCACCTCATCACCATGAGAATCTCCCGTTCCACCTCATCATGATGAGAATCTCCCGTTCCACCTCATCACCATGAGAATCTCCCGTTCCACCTCATCACCATGAGAATCTCCCGTTCCACCTCATCACCATGAGAATCTCCCGTTCCACCTCATCACCAGGAGAATCTCCCGTTCCACCACATCATGATGAGAATCTCCCGTTCCACCTCATCACCATGAGAATGTCCCGTTCCACCTCATCACCATGAGAATCTCCCGTTCCACCTCATCACCATGAGAATCTCCCGTTCCACCTCATCACCATGAGAATCTCCCGTTCCACCTCATCACCATGAGAATCTCCCGTTCCACCTCATCACCATGAGAATCTCCCGTTCCACCTCATCACCATGAGAATCTCCCGTTCCACCTCATCACGATGAGAATCTCCCGTTCCACCTCATCACCATGAGAATCTCCCGTTCCACCTCATCATGATGAGAATCTCCCGTTCCACCTCATCACCATGAGAATCTCCCGTTCCACCTCATCACCATGAGAATCTCCCGTTCCACCACATCATGATGAGAATCTCCCGTTCCACCTCATCATGATGAGAATCTCCCGTTCCACCTCATCACCATGAGAATCTCCCGTTCCACCTCATCACCATGAGAATCTCCCGTTCCACCTCATCACCATGAGAATCTCCCGTTCCACCTCATCACCATGAGAATCTCCCGTTCCACCTCATCATAATGAGAATCTCCCGTTCCACCTCATCACCATGAGAATCTCCCGTTCCACCTCATCACCATGAGAATCTCCCGTTCCACCTCATCACCATGAGAATGTCCCGTTCCACCTCATCACCATGAGAATCTCCCGTTCCACCTCATCATAATGAGAATCTCCCGTTCCACCTCATCACCATGAGAATCTCCCGTTCCACCTCATCACCATGAGAATCTCCCGTTCCACCTCATCACCATGAGAATCTCCCGTTCCACCTCATCATGATGAGAATCTCCCGTTCCACCTCATCTCCATGAGAATCTCCCGTTCCACCTCATCACCATGAGAATGTCCCGTTCCACCTCATCACCATGAGAATGTCCCGTTCCACCTCATCATGATGAGAATCTCCCGTTCCACCTCATCACCATGAGAATCTCCCGTTCCACCTCATCACCATGAGAATCTCCCGTTCCACCTCATCACCATGAGAATCTCCCGTTCCACCTCATCACCAGGAGAATCTCCCGTTCCACCACATCATGATGAGAATCTCCCGTTCCACCTCATCACCATGAGAATCTCCCGTTCCACCTCATCACGATGAGAATCTCCCGTTCCACCTCATCACCATGAGAATCTCCCGTTCCACCTCATCATGATGAGAATCTCCCGTTCCACCTCATCACCATGAGAATCTCCCGTTCCACCTCATCACCATGAGAATCTCCCGTTCCACCACATCATGATGAGAATCTCCCGTTCCACCTCATCATGATGAGAATCTCCCGTTCCACCTCATCACCATGAGAATCTCCCGTTCCACCTCATCACCATGAGAATCTCCCGTTCCACCTCATCACCATGAGAATCTCCCGTTCCACCACATCATGATGAGAATCTCCCGTTCCACCTCATCACCATGAGAATCTCCCGTTCCACCTCATCACCATGAGAATCTCCCGTTCCACCTCATCACCATGAGAATCTCCCGTTCCACCTCATCACCATGAGAATCTCCCGTTCCACCTCATCATGATGAGAATCTCCCGTTCCACCTCATCACCATGAGAATCTCCCGTTCCACCTCATCACCATGAGAATGTCCCGTTCCACCTCATCACCATGAGAATCTCCCGTTCCACCTCATCATAATGAGAATCTCCCGTTCCACCTCATCACCAGGAGAATCTCCCGTTCCACCTCATCACCATGAGAATCTCCCGTTCCACCTCATCTCCATGAGAATCTCCCGTTCCACCTCATCACCATGAGAATGTCCCGTTCCACCTCATCACCATGAGAATGTCCCGTTCCACCTCATCACCATGAGAATGTCCCGTTCCACCTCATCACCATGAGAATCTCCCGTTCCACCTCATCACCATGAGAATCTCCCGTTCCACCTCATCACCAGGAGAATCTCCCGTTCCACCACATCATGATGAGAATCTCCCGTTCCACCTCATCACCATGAGAATCTCCCGTTCCACCTCATCACCATGAGAATGTCCCGTTCCACCTCATCACCATGAGAATGTCCCGTTCCACCTCATCACCATGAGAATGTCCCGTTCCACCTCATCACCATGAGAATCTCCCGTTCCACCTCATCACCAGGAGAATCTCCCGTTCCACCACATCATGATGAGAATCTCCCGTTCCACCTCATCACCATGAGAATGTCCCGTTCCACCTCATCACCATGAGAATCTCCCGTTCCACCTCATCACCATGAGAATCTCCCGTTCCACCTCATCACCATGAGAATCTCCCGTTCCACCTCATCACCATGAGAATCTCCCGTTCCACCTTATCATGATGAGATGAAAACAGAACTCAGCAGGGCTGATTTTAACTTTACTTGATAAATCTGCCTTGACAGGAGGCAGCATGAGATCCTGCAGTACAGTAGATGTTTGCAGACATCAGAAAGCAGCAGTGCTAACATGTAGCAAAGTGTGTTGGCCGATACCTTCCTGAGATATTTACCGACATAACACCTCAATTAAACACCTTTTTACTGTAGTACAATTGCTCAGCACATTATTTCACTCGTTTCTAGAAAACATAGTTGCTAAATTTTGATATGTACTGACAATAATGTGGTTGTTTATTAGGAGATAACTGTTTACATTCACATTTTCTATCATTTTCAAGGTGAATTATTCTGACACAGTAGGACATCTTGATTCTGACACTTTCAGAACCGAGATGATCAATGCAGCCGTTGTAGTTGTGAAGATAACCTGCATTTATTTGGGGTATGTCATTTCAGACCGGTGTCAGAAACAGTCGTCCTCGTTAATAAAATGCTATGGTTGCTAAGATTTCCTTTGTGTTTCTTCGCACCAGCTGGCCATTGTCGTTTCCTCCTCTTGCTGCTGAAACGGCTCTGGCCAGTCAGGAGAAGTCCTGATGACAGGTTTGTTGATTGATTAAAGTTTTCTTTCTTCTTTTCAAAAGTCACATCTTTGCTCAGTAAACAGAAACTGCAGCTGCTGCTGTTTCTTCTGGGCAGTGAAGGTCATTTAATCCGCACCATGTTGGAAACATGTTGTCATTGCAAACTGAAATCTGAGCTCTGCGTTATTGAACTGTTCTCAGCAGTACAGCTCAGCTCAGCTCAATGAAGGTAGGTACACCAGAAAGAGGCCGAACCAGTTTGATGACTGGCCTGGTTAGCTGGTTTTCGGCCGGGACTGGTGGAATATTTAGAAAATTAGCTAAGCTTGTTGAGGGTTGAAGGATTTTTTGCATAACATTACAGACTGGAAACTCAGCTGATTTGAAAGCAGCATGTGTGTTTTGGGCTACAAGGGCCCCTGTGGTGGAGACCAGCATCCTCTAATTAATGTGATTATGGTTGGGCGCCCCTACTCAAACATTCAGCAGACTACTTCACTCAGCAGACCATCCCACCTAATCAGGACCCTCTGAATGTTTTCATTAGCATAGAGATGCAAACTTGTTTGCAGGAGTTTGCTGAATAAGTCAGGCAAACTCAGGCTGAGCGAGCCCTGAAAAAGCTGCCAGATCACGACCTCGTCAGGAGTGTGTCAGTGTGCAGGTGCAGCATTAGGTGTGGGACTGAGACGCTTCATTACAACAATGTATTTTCATGGTTTTTTTTCTGTTTTTTTCTGTTTTTATTCCACTTAAACCAGATTAAGAGAAGAAGGTAGAGCTGCTGTTGAATGACACTTACTGGCTGAGTAATGCTATCTCCCCCCACCCCACCCCCACGTAGAAATGTGCTACGTTCCTGTAATCTCCTACGAGAATATTTGTTTTTATTTAATTTACTCCTTGGTTGTCAAGCAAACAGTCCGGTCCCAGAACCGGCCCACCAGAGTGTCCAGTCTGGCAGGCAGGATGAGTTTGTATTTGTAATATTAAAATAACATTGAAGGTTTTTGTTAAAAAGTTGTATACATAATGTACGCTATATATTAACAAAGTGCATATAGGGTGGGACTTTTAACGGTTATGATAAATTAATTACAGAAAATGAACACATTTAATCAAAGATGCATTTTAATCAACACAGAATGTGTCAGTGCACGATTTCCTGGTGAGGCTTACACACCGTGCACATCGTGCACACCTTACACACCCTGCACATCGTGCACACCTTGCACACCCTGCACATCGTGCACACCTTGCACACATACGGTGGATCTTTGCTAATAACCAAACAAGTTTTCAGATGCTTCCAGCTGCACTCTTATAAAAGAGTAACTAGCAAGAAATTTAGTGACTTTTTCTGATGTTATTGGAGACATTTGGTGACTGACATGAAAGCGTGATTTGTTTACTATTTGTTTACATACCCCCCCCATAAGAGTGTTTCTTGATCAGTGTTCAGCTGCATGAAATAAATGCATTTCTCAGACATAGACATAATAGAGTCTGAGTTTACAATATTAATGTCTGTCTTTATTTATTTATTTTTTGTTTAATCATCCACTAAATCCATTTAAATTAAAGAAATGTTGCTTCTGGGGCAGATTAAAACGTCATTAATCGAGATTAATTATCACACTGTCTGTAATAAATTAGATAAATCTTTAATCAAGTTCCTTAATAAATAAATATTTATCTAAAACAGAATTTCACAGTAAGAACAAATTACTACTAAATACATGAACATGTTCTGATGACATGATATGAATAATATAATAATGAAGAATAAAATTAAGAATCAACGATGCCCTTATAATCAATACAAACTTTATTTGTACAGCGTCGTCGTACCTAAAGCAGCACAATGTGCTTTACATGTTGAAAACAACAAGAAGAGTTGGACAAAAGCATATTAGCACACACCTGATCATTCACACACACACACACAGGCACAGAGACTCATCCCGTTTTGATACATCCACCTCTAAAACCATCCTGTCTGTCTCTTTAACCAACAAGTTAATAAATAAATGTACATTATGCGCTGCTGGGAGAAAACAGCAGTCACACCAGGAGTCGGCCCGTTGGGTCCTCGAGATCGACTTCCCTACAACTTTTACATGCGTGTTGGAGAAGGGATACATCTAAAGGTTGCAGGACTCCAGGACTGGATCGAGCCGCTCTGATCGAGAAGCTTCGATAAACTAAAAGGTCTTGAGCCTCTTTTTAAAAACATCAACCGTCTCTGCGGCCCTGAGGTTCTCTGGCAGGCTGTTCTATAGGCGAGGAACGTAGTGATGAATGGAGGCCTCGCCGTACGTTTTGGTTCTTTAGGAAGAATTAACAGGCCGGTCCCAGAGGAACTCAGGGTCTGCTAATAATTTAAAAACAGATTGGACAAATAAGAAAGCCCAAGACCATTAAGACTTTGTAAATGACTAAAAGAACCTCTAATTTTATATCTAAAGGCTTAATAAAGCCCGGCTGTCATTCTGCTGTCATGAAACTGGACAGGATGGATTAAAAACAAACAAAAACTATAACACTGAATTATACATCACTTTCTTAATCTTTGCTCACCTCTGTATTGTATATAGTCATATTAAACATGTATAACATCTGAACTTCTTTTCTGAAGAGGCCTGGTAGGTCTGTTCTGCTTTTTCTCTGCCGTCTTCTGTTCAGCTTGCTGGAATGTCCTGTGGTCAGGTAGTGTAAGATGTTCATGTTTGCACTGGAAATGCTCGACAAATAGCATGTTTCCTTTGACGCGTTTCAAAACATCTGTACCTTTTTCACAGTTGTTTTCACTCCCTCAACAGCAGTGATCCTCACTGTTAATTCAACAAGATATACTAAGACAAGAGGAGAGCCGCCACCCCCCAAAAAGTGTTCCCATGCTACGTATCCTGCTACGTTGCCAATCGGTAACATTCAGCTTTTTAGTGAGGAATGGTTATCCTAAATATTGCACGGAGTAATGACATTCTCATGCATCAGTATATGGTGAAAATACAATAATAATACAGAATGTGGTCGTTCTTTTTCAGTATATATACAGAGCTACCGGCGGAGCAGCTCTTTGGTGGAGTTCGGTGCAGCTGAAATCAGTCAAAACTGGCAACTCTGACAGGGTCAGTTAGGGCCGTTTGGACAGCAAAGTTTCTGCAAGCAGTCTGCAGCTCTAGTTTGTGGAGAGAACTGCAGCGTTGAGGATCATTATGCCTTGTTTAGATGCATTTTCAGAAAGCCAGAGGCTGCTTCACGAGCCGCAAGGCAAGAGTCGGAGAGACGCATGCGATGAGGAACACTACATCCAGACTAAAGCTCTGCATGACGCTGGTGGATCTTCACACTTCTTTCTCGAAACTCCTCTAGGACTATCTGTTTTCACCTGTCACTACCAAGTCCCGGTGAGAGGAGTGGGTGGGGGTATAACAGTGGTTGGACATGAGCTTTCGCCTGTATGGAAAACACTCAGTGGCCTGTAAAGTCCCAGTGAAACGTTTGTTGGAAAACCAGAAACCTGCGAGACGGAAGGGGAGGGATTGTATCACAATGACACACACACACACACACACACACACACATCTGTATGATTCTAGGGTGGCTGTCACTTGGGAGCAGTTCAGAGACATTGTGATTGGTTTGAGAAGATCTTTGATGATGCTGCTGTCTGGTATTAGTCCCAGAGGACTGCAGGTCCTGAATAGATGGGAGGCTCTAATGATGTGCTCTGCAGTCATCACAGTGCGCTGTAGTCGAGTTCATTCCTGCCCATAGACTGTATATAAAAGATGGGCGGAGCCTCCGTGACGTCTCCCGTAGGTTTCCAAAGAGCTGAATTGAAGCTCGGTGGCCCACATCTTGGCAGGGGCATGTGTGTCTTCCCACCTGGAAAATACAAATATGGGCAAAGAGGTGGAGCTGAGAGGGGGGTTGTGAGCGTCATGGTGGATGATTGACTTCGAGCGAACCCTGAGGTGCCTGTAGCTAAGAGCTAACCGAGCTAACCCGGAGATAACAGAAGATAACCAGCTAACGGAGGTAAGCGGGCTAAAGCTAAGTCACGTTGTTAACTGGCGAAAAACCGTCTACGTTCTTCTAACTTGAAGCGGAGATCGGTACCTGTCAATCAAAAGGACACACCCTAAATATGAGAACTGTTCATAAATATGAGAACTGCTTTAACGTTTTTCAGAAATATAGCTCCATATTGACATGAAGGATCATACAGTTGCTACACATGACCACGAGAATCTCTCGTTCCACCACATCACCATGAGAATCTCTTGTTCTACCTCATCATGATGAGAATCTCTTGTTCTAAATCATCATGATGAGAATCTCTCGTTCCACCTCATCACCATGAGAATGTCCCGTTCCACCTCATCACCATGAGAATCTCCCGTTCCATCTCATCACCATGAGAATCTCTTGTTCTAAATCATCATGATGAGAATCTCCCGTTCCACCTCATCACCACGAGAATCTCCCGTTCCACCTCATCACCATGAGAATTTCTTGTTCCACCTCATCACCATGAGAATCTCTCGTTCCACCTCATCACCATGAGAATTTCTTGTTCTACCTCGTCATGATGAGAATCTCTCGTTCCACCTCATCACCATGAGAATTTCTTGTTCTACCTCGTCATGATGAGAATCTCTCGTTCCACCTCATCACCATGAGAATTTCTTGTTCTACCTCGTCATGATGAGAATCTCTCGTTCCAACACATCACCACGAGAATCTCCCGTTCCACCTCATCACCATGAGAATTTCTTGTTCCACCTCATCACCATGAGAATCTCTCGTTCCACCTCATCACCATGAGAATTTCTTGTTCTACCTCGTCATGATGAGAATCTCTCGTTCCACCACATCACCATGAGAATTTCTTGTTCTACCTCGTCATAATGAGAATCTCCTGTTCCACTTCATCACCATGAGAATTACTTGTTCCACCTCATCTCCATGAAATCTCCCGTTCCACCACATCATGATGAGAATTTAATTGAGCTCTTTCAGTTCAGTTATTGATTTCCTATTTTTCATTTTTGATGGGTTGAAGTTTGTCTCATCACATATCTGTCTGTGGATGTTTCAATGTTTTCTGTTTGATTTGCTCAAAGTGTAATGGTGAGAGACCGGGGTGGAGAGGTGAACCCAAAAGGAGAACGCACAGATGGAGAGGTGAATGAAGTTTATTTAGTAACCAGTTCCTGTTGGTCTGGTCCAGGGCCAGGGATGAACTTCTCAGATAATTGGAGTTCTGGTGAGAGTGGAGGTTACCGGGGTGTGATCTCTGGTTGTGTTGGGTCGTCCTGGTTTGAGGCAGGGCGAGCATGCAGGCACAAGAGGTTGGTGAAGTTTGGCTGAGGAGGCAAAGAAAAACAAAAATGAAATCTTGAGCTATGAGTCAAAGGATAAGCACTAGAACTGGCCTGATTACCACGCAGTAAAGAGAGACATCTGGCGAAGACTGGAGCTACAGCTTGTCCTTAAATAGCAGGCTCTCCTAGCAGGATAATCAACCCGGAACATGGGCTCCAGGTGGTAGCAATTGAAGCTCCAGACTCCGCCCCGAGTTCCCCCTGGCAACCTGCATAAACTCAAATAGTAAACCATGACAGAAAGTATTTCATCTATAGCTTTGAATAGATGTAGCTAGATCAAAAGAATGCCACCTCTATGGTAGTCAAATAACTTGACTTTCATGTGAGCGTGCACTCTTTTGATCTGAGGTCATATTCGAATGCGAGTCGCGACGGTGGTCAGGCTCAGGCCACAAACGTTTATCACCCTTCGGTGCCTCACTAGAGCGGTCCGCTCCCACCCGAGGCACTGCCAGCCTGCCCATCATGAGCACGCATAACACGGTCAGTTAAGGGACCATTACAGTCCATTGACTGTAATGGTGCGCCCGACTCATGCCAGGAGGGGTGTTGGCGGGTTGGTTGGCGGCCAGTGCAGTTGGATGACAAGCTCTAATGCTCAAATTAAGTCTGATGTGAGTCAGCTGTGTTGCATCAGGAAAACTTCCAACACTTGTAGGACTGCGCTTCAGGACTGGAGTTGCCTACCCCTGGCTTAGGGTGACAAAGGCGACGGATCACCTGTCTCTGACCCAGCCGTGCATAGAATGGGTCCTCCTCCCCGATTGATGGCAAAGCGACTTTCAGACAGGCATAGCCCCGGGAGGAACCTGGAGCCGCAATGTGTGTTTGAAGTGTCGATGATCAACATACCCTGCAAATCACATTAGTTCTCGCAGCTAACTGCGTTTTCGTCAACGCACAAACCAAGGGATCCACCGCTAAGACTTATCTGGATGTGGTTTGGGCAGGCGGAGCATACCCTGCACTGCCCGGCTGGAGAGTGGGCAACACCATCCGCTCCACGAGAAAACCTTCTGGGCTCGCAATCTCACCAGAGTGGGGTCTTGACTGGAACTCCTCGGGGGATTGACAAGATAAGTGACCGTGCTGAGGAGGGCTTGTTCCGAAGGGGGAGAAGACATTGAACCCCCTGTGCTCCCTCCAAAGGCGGAAAGGAGGGTTAGGTATCCAGGTGGCGTGCGAAGTGGGTGGCCAGGGCGTGACTGCCGCGCACTGCGCTGATGCAAAGGTTCCAAGGGCATTGCCGTCGGCCGGATGCTGGCCATACCCCCCACACACGCCTCGACGGCAAGTCTGTCGTAGCCCTTGGAACAGGCCGGCAGGAGTGCACGCCAGGGTTTGTTAATTTTTAATGTCATTTGAGACTGAGTTGTTAAACAAATCTACCCACCTGAGACATCTGAGCCAAAGCTGCACATATAAAGTTGTGTGTTTGATGTTGCAGGGACTGTAACGGCAGTGTGTGAGGTGTCCCAGCGTATCCAGGACAATGCACGCCACCATGAGAACCACCTGCAGCTTTGCCGAGTGCAGAAACTGCTGAAAGGACGGAAGACAAAGGTGCTAGCTGCAGGTTAGTCTCCATGTCCTCTGTCTGTTGTTTCACATCCACAAAACAAGAACTGAACACAGAAATTGTTGAACCTTATTTATTTCAGTTTTATTTTATTCACCCTGATTGGAAATTAAGCTCTGCATTTTACCCCTAGATAGCAGGGGGAGCAGCTGAGTGCTTTAATTTACTCCCCTTATGTTTATTAGAGTATAAAAGTCTACTGACAGTCTGTAAAAATGCTATGAAAATGTAAAAAATGTTTCCCTTTATTTTTCTGAAATCCCAAAGTCAATATTTGTCCTAATCAAATCCAAATATGTCATTACTGGAATTATTTTAACCCTTTTAATGACAGTTTGATAACACAATGTCACTGTTTTTATATTAAAGAAAAAAATCATGTAATGAAACTGCCATTGAAAGGGATAAAATCATCCATATAAGCACATATTGGGTAATCAAAAAGTACATATTAAGTAATTTTGATTTGAACTGAAGTTTTTCAGTGATATCTGGGAAGAATAAAGGAAAATAATAAAACTTCCTCACCCACCCTTCCCATCGTCTCTGGGTAGGGCAGATGGCTTTTTCATCTCAAGCTCGGGTTCTCTACCAGAGTCCTGGGAGCTTGAGGGTCCTACGCAGTATCTTAGCTGTTCCTAGGACTGATCTTTTCTGGACAGAGATGTCTGATGTTTCACCAGGTATCTGTTGGAGCCACTTCTCCAGTGTGGGGGACACGGCCCCCAGTGCTTCGATCACTATGGGTACTGCTGTTGCTTTCACCCTCCAGGCCTTCTCCAGGTCTTCCTTGAGGCCTTGGTACTTCTCCAGTTTCTCATGCTCCTTTTTCCTGATATTTCCATCAGTGGGGATGAATACATCGATCACTATGGCTTTCCTCTGCTGCTTATCTATGATCACTATGTCCGGTTGGTTGGTCACCACCATTTTATCTGTCTGGATCTGGAAGTCCCAGAGGATCTTAGCCCTCTCATTCTCCACCACCTTGGGAGGTGTCTCCCATTGGGACTTAGGAGTCTCCAGTCCATAGTCTGCACAGATGTTCCTGTACACTTTGCTGGCTACTTTGTTATGGCGCTCCATGTATTCTTTGCCTGCCAGTATCTTGCACCCTGCTGCACCCTGGTGCTGGATTGTTTCAGGGGTTACTTTGTACAGTCTGCACCTGGAGTCCTGCCTGGTATGGTAGATCTGAGCTTCGATGGCCCTGGTACTTAAGGCTTGCTCTTGTGCTGCCATGATTAACGCCTTTATGCTGTCCTTCAGTCCAGCCCTCTCTACCCATTGGTGGGACTTGTTCAAATTGACCTCTTCAACGATCTGTCGGTGGTCCATCCCATTTAGGGGTTTTTCCTTTCATGATGGTTCCTCTAATTCGGTCTCCTCCAGGTTCCGTTGCCTGAGAAATTCACTAAGTGCTTCATCCCTTGGGACCCTCTTCCTGGTGTATTCATGGAGCTTAAATGTTTCATCTTGGATAGAAGCCCTGATGCTCACTGGTCCTCTTCCTCCCTCTTTGTGCTTAGCGTATAGTCGCTGGACACTGGGCTTGGGCTGGAACCCTCCATGCATGGTAAACACATCATGGTTTCCATTTGCTTGTGGTATGCCAAGATACTTATAACTCTCTTCCACATCTGTTTACCTGCCTTCTGGGAATGCAGTGGCCTCCGTATGGACTACCTTCCTCCTCTTTGTTACCATTCGGCCACATTTCTCCAGTTCAAACAACATTCCGATGTCCCTGCTGTAGATACTGGTAGTGTAGATCAATGAGTCAAGAGCTCGCTCACTCCTAGCATACAGCTTGATGTCATCCATGTAGAAGAGGTGACTGATGGTGGCCCTTTCCAATCCATAGTCAGTCTTGTTGATTAATTGGCTGAGGGGGTTCAGGCCTATGCCAGTGTGCACAGGCCTGAACACTGGCATAGACAGCAGCGGGGACAGGGTATCTCCTTGGAATATGCCACATTTGATGGAGACTTGTGCAATTGGTTTGAAGTTGGCCTCGAGGGTGGTCTGGCACAGCCTCATTGAGTTTGCAAATAAGGGTCCTAGACTGACATTTCAGGATCCATATATGTAACATAGGCTTTCTGGTAATTAATCCAGGCAGTGCACAGGTTTGTCTGTCTGGTTTTATTAACCAGCAACTGGTGTTTGGCTCTTCTGGCACCTTTACCAATGCCTTTCTGTGTCTCTGCCATGTACTGATCCATGTGTCCACTTTTCGTAGACACTGTGAAGCCAAACAGGACCTTCCATGTTGTGGAGAGGCAGGTTAGAGGCCGATAGTTGAATGAGACTGTTCCATTCTGGGGATCTGTCAGTATAAGGACTGTCCTTTGGTCAGCCATTTAGGGTGGGTTCCATCCCTCAGCAGCCGGTTAATTTTAGCTGCTTTTTAATTTGTGGACCTTGTTCAGGGAGGGAGATGTCATCTACTCTGAGTTCTTTTAGCCACTGGGCTTCACTGCACTGTTGCAGTAGCCCATTTGTCGCCACATAATATGTGACGCAGACCTTATTTGATCGGTCAACATCTGAGCCAGTATGTCTGTTCAGTTACACTCAGCTTGAGGTTGATAGACTGTTGTATTGAAAGTCTTGCCTTAGGGCCTAACTGGAAGGTATTGTACGCAGTCTCTTGATTGCCAGTATTTATTCATTTCAAGGGTAAATAATAAATGCATGCCATTTACAGGTGAGATGCTGTTTCTGCACTTCTTGCAATTGGATACTTTTAACGGGGGCTTTTTGGCACAACACCAGTTCCCTCTTCCTAGATCCCTTCCAGTCTTGTGCTTTTCCATGCAATAGTAAAATTCTTACAGAAACTACTCCAAAAGCCCAAGTAGTGTAT
Organism: Telmatherina bonti; assembly: GCF_933228915.1. Lineage (NCBI taxonomy): Eukaryota > Metazoa > Chordata > Actinopteri > Atheriniformes > Telmatherinidae > Telmatherina > Telmatherina bonti. The sequence goes on along the minus strand of NC_136632.1, from coordinate 2,646,386 downwards.
TTATAAGTGGGTTTTTATTCACCATTGATTCCTTAAATATTTTTCAACATACTGATTTAAGAGGGGTTCTAACCTGCAACATGCTTTTTAAATACTTCCAGTAATATTACTAAAAGCCTGTATCTCTTGCTCACTTTATGCATTTAAAAACAGCAAAGTCAAAACTCAAACAAATAAAAATGTGTCAGACTGCCTCCAGGCCTGTGGAGCAGGCAGGAAATAAAAACACTTTATGTTAAACCATTTTCTTTAATTGAAACATTCATAAATTTCCAGAATATATGTCTAAGAGAAGATCATGGGAGATCATGAGCAAAAACTCAAGGTGGAACTACCCCTCATTTCTTCACGTCAGTGGACCAGTTGTAGAAAACGTTCTAGTGTATTAAATCAAGCACACCGATCCCCATAGAAACCGTTGTGTTTTGGGAGAAGACGTGCATGTGTTGCAGTGACTGACATTAAGCGTAATGTTAAAAGAACGTGTAGTTTTCTCTTCTACGTTAGCATCAGCAGGAGCTGCATAAGCCCCTCCCCCCTCCATAAGAATTCTCTTGAACAGGGGTGCCCAAACTTTTGGCCTCCAAGGGGCCAAACTGAAAGTGATCCAGTGAGCTATGGGCCAAACACTTCAGCTTTAATGATGAAACATAAGTAAATGTATGAAGTTATTGTAGTTATTGTTTAATAGCTATTATGGTGTATTTTTCCTTTTTGGGCAAATAAAATGTTACATAGAAAAATCAATGTGGCAAAAGAACAATAAAGCCACAGTTAAAGGGGCAAGAAACAATAATTACAGCCACTAAACTGCAACATGTCGACAAGAAGAAACTGTGTGTGTGGAACAAGGCCAGGTGCCGATACTTAGTGGGACACATGAAGTTGGTCTGTGGACATCTCCAGTCTCTCCATGTTGGGTTGCACCTGGCTCACTGACAAGGTGAGGATGTCATTGAGGTGAGTCAGTCAGGGTCCCTCTGAGTCTGGACTTATCGAGGTTCATGACACTTGTTACTGTCTTTTCATCAGCTCTGTGGGGTATATAAACAACCACTAGTGGTGCAAAAGTAAAGTGCTGGCGGGCTGATTTTGGCCTGCAGGCCCCACTTTGGGCACCCCTGCTCTAGAAGCTGTGTAAGCCCCTCCCCCCTCCATAAGAACTCTCTAGAACAGGGGTGTCCAAACTTTTTGCAAAGAGGGCCAGATTTGGTAAGGTGAAAATGTGTGGGGGCCGACTATTCAGCCTGACATTCTTTGAACCATTAACATTAAATACAAATGAACTTTTTTTGCATTTTTTTTTTTAATTGCAAATGGCATACTTTTACTTTTACATTTTTTTTCCATTAAGTTTTTACCTAAATCACAAACCACAAAAAATGAAGAAAACTATCAAGGATATCTAAGTTCATGTGAAAATATTTACATATTATTCACTATTATATGCTCACTGTAAACAAAATTCAAAACAGTGATCACGGCATATTTAAACTGTGATTTTGACCATCACAAAAAAATTAATTAACTGAGATTTAAGAATTTATTCAACTCAGAGGACTTAACAAATATCTTGCCTGCACTAATGTGAAGGGTGATACTGGGATCTTGACTGCAGTATGTAGTCCAGGTCCGGCTCAAGAGCAGTGGTTTTGATGCGTAAGACGTCACGCAGGTGAGAGTCACTCAGTCTCGTCCTCATGCGGCTCTTGTTAATGTTCATAACAGAGAATGTCTTCTCACACATGTATGTGGAGCCAAACAAGCTCAGCATTTTCTTAGCAAATGTCCGAATTGCTTGGAACCTACCTTCATCCAGCTGGCGGTAGAAGTTGACAAGAGGGAGCTGTTGGTGCCGACTGCGATGCTCAGCGTCACACTGCAGCTCAATGAGCTCCAGCTGCAGGTGGTCTGGAGCGTCATCAGGGTCCACGGAGAAAGGAGAGCAAAAAAGCGTGATCTCCTTTTCAATAGCTGCAAAGTCCCGAAAGCGCTGCTGAAATTCCTCAACCAGAGATGAGATGTCTGCTGCATACTTTGTCATTTGCGCACTGATATTGTTCTGTGGGAAACTGGTCATAATTTCCTGCAGTGATGAGAAATCTGCGGTATTGGGCTGCGCCTGTGACAGGTGCCTTTGGAAATGTAGCAGCTTGGTCCGAAAGGCTTTGATGTGTGAATACAGTTGGCTTACCACTGCATCTTGCCCTTGAAGGCTTGTGTTCAGATGTTGCGTTATGTCAACTAAAAATCCCAAAACAGCCAGCCACACAGGATCATTTAATTGTGACATGGGTTGTCCCTTTTTTGTCAAGAATTGTCCAATTTCCTCCCTGAGAGAGAAGAAGCGCTGCAGTGCAGACCCCCGACTGAGCCATCTTACGTCGTTGTGATACAAAACATCTCCGTATTCAGCCTGGATGTCGAGAAGAAACTGTTGAAAGTGACGGTGGCACAGCGCTTTGGAGCGAATATAATAGCCTTTATCACGGGTTTCATAACATTATCATACTTCATATATTTGGCACAGAGGACTTCTTGATGAGTAATACAGTGGAGTTTAATAGCGCTGCCTCCTTCTTCCCTGACTTTGTTTCACACAAGGGTTTATAACCCACTCCGCTCGCCAGCCATGCCAGGTGCGCCGTCCGTAATAATCCCGGTGACTTTATTCCACTGTAGTTTCATGTCATCTACGGCGGAACAAAGAGAAACAAATAAATCTGTTCCTCTTGTTTGGCCCTTCAGACTCTGGAGGTCCAGAAGCTCTTCACTCACGTTCATGTCATTGTCCACTCCTCTCAAAAAGATCAGTAACTGAGCGGTGTCGGATGCATCCGTGCTTTCATCGCAGGCTAACGAGAAAAAGTCAAACTCAGTTCCTTTTGCTTTTAACTGTCTCTTAATATCTAATGAAACGTCTTCAATTCTCCGTACCACAGTGTTACGAGCCAGGCAAATATTGGCAAACTCTTGCTTCTTGGCGGGACAAATTTTCTCAACAATTTTCATCACACAGTCTTTAATAAATTCACCCTGAAAGGTTTGCAGTGCTTTGCAATCAGCGTTGCCACCTCGTAGCTTGCCTTTGTGGCATTTTCATTTGAGTCATGGGTTCTTGTGAAAAAGCGCTGCTGTGCCGTTAAAACAGCTTCCAGTTGCTTGACTTTTTCACCGCGTTCGTTCCCAGTTAGCTTGTCGTAGCTAGCATGTTTCGTCTGGTAGTGCCTCTTGGTGTTGAATTCCTTGAAAACAGCCACAGTCTCTTGGCAAATTAGGCAGACACAGTTGTTTCGTATTTCAGTGAAAAAATAATCCAATTTCCACCTGTCCTGGAAGAGGCGGCCCTCGCAGTCAACTTTCCGTTTTTTGTTTACAGTCGCCATGTTAGAAATGGACGTGGCTGAAACGATCACGCAAGGCCAAGGGTCACGGCAGCCAGGGTGCGGCCACAGGGCTACTGCCATCTTCTGGTGAAAAGTAAAATAGCTTTTTTGTACACATGTATTTTATACTGTGGTCAACAGTGCTGGCGGGCCGCATATTATTGACTTTATGATAGAGGCCGCGGGCCGGTAAAAATTTGACCACGGGCCGCAATTGGCCCCGGGGCCGGACTTTGGACATGTCTGCTGTAGAAGCAGCATAAGCCCCTCCCCATCCAGAACAACTCTCCATACATACACACCCACAGTGGGAAGAGATGATGTATTTGTCCTCTAATGACCTGAAATGGCAGGAAATTTATTGTGTTGACCTTTAAGAAAATGTGAGACTGGAATGTGAAAATTCTTGAAGAAAAACTGCTTTTTTACACAATTCCTAACATGTGGAAAGTCAACCAACATGAAGACCAGAAAGCGAGGGCCAAACGACCGAACGCTCAGAAAAGTTGATTAATTCTCCGGGATTGATCAGTTCCTCCACTGGAAATTAGAATATTGTCTCCAATAATACTCAGTAGATGTGCTGATGCCCTCTACCTGCCTCCTGTTAGCAGCTTATTTCCACTCCTTTGTTGTGGCTCCCTGCACTTGTGGAGCGGTGCCGCGCCCCCCCCCCCCCCCCCCCCCCCCCCCCCCCCCCCTGTTGTTTGTCTCCAGAGGATCTGGCTTCATTGTTGCGCTACTCGCCCTGCCAATCTCCCCCAGGACCAATTAGAGTCCAGCTACATCTCATGGACCTCAAGATAAAAAGGAAGCCAGTGTGTGTTTGTGTGTGTTTGCTGGTTCTAAGTAAATGTGTGTGTTTGGAAATGCAGGCTTGCATCTGAGAGTGAGAGTGAGCGATGAATAGCAGCTCATCTCTCTAATGCCAGTGTGCAAAGTTTCAAAAGCTTCCCCTCATCCCCGTTCTCAAGCCTTTGGAAGTCCAACGGCTCCGTTCTTTCAGCCAATAAAGCTTCAGTCCCACCAGGCAGACTTCAAACCTGCAGCAGCATCTCCCCATCCTGCCGACCCATTCTCCTTCCTCCCCAGCGTTACCACCTCTGAAGGGGGGAAAGGGAAAGCTCTGGCTTTTACAGATGAGAAGCAGCAGACCCTCTCAGACATGTTAAGTAGCTCTGTGGGGTGGGAGGGGGGCAAACGTGAGACACAAAGCCTGAATCAGTGGGACATGGATCCATCACACAGCCGGCCTGTTCCTGTTTCTGATCGTCCTCCTTTTACTTCGCTTTTCAGCAAAGATAGCTCAGTTTTTCTGTCATATTTCACACATATCTGCGCTCCTCACTCATAAATCTTATTTCCTTTCTGTGTATTTGTTTTTCCTAAAAATGAATCTGTCAGTCACTCAGTCTGAGTCATTTTATTCCCTAACAGGTCTTAAAATGAGGTAAATCTAACCTTATCGGTGGGATGTGCTGGAAGAGGACGCCCTCTTATGTTGATGTTAGACAACAGAAGATCCAGCATCATTAAACTGAAGCTTGCTGTTTTATTCTAATGTTCAGTAATAAATGTGTTTCTGAGCCAGGTGACATTACCTGCAGAGCTGGTCATCGTTTAGACCAGGTGTTACTCTACTCTGCTGGGAATAAAAGCTCCAACATCAACTTTTACTGAAAAACTGACAAACCTTTCATTAAGATGGAGAATAGCATCAATAAGTCTCATTTGTTTTTTATGTGTGAATAAAGCCAGACAAAAGCAGACGTAAAACTCCCCCCTCTTATCGCAAGCGCAGATCTTTGTTGACTTAAACACACACACACACACACACACACACACACACACACACCACCATGTAGAAAAAGTTCATATAAGTGCTTCAAGATTTGCTGGTTTTGTTTTATTTTGCTGAACTGTTTGTGATTTTCTGTCAGAAACGAGCAGGAACCACATCTGAAGGCCGTTTGCTCCGCTTTGCTGTTGCCCCAGCATCCCCGCTCCACCCCCTGGCTTATGGTGCTTTAATACGCAGGAGCCTCTGTGGGAACACGCAAACGGAGGGGCGGTTTTGGGATTCAGCTGTTTGAGGGGGACCTTTTTCATCGCTGCACTGTGCAGCGGAGCAGAGTTGCTGGAGATGCTGGTAATGAAAGCTGCAGCAGACGTCTGCTGTCTGGAGATTGGCCATCGAGATGCCAGCATTAAAGTCGTTCATTACATTTCTGTTTTAACTGAAGTATTTTAGTCTTTCAACCAGAAGTTTTGTCCGAGCATGTCTATGAAATCACACACACACACCCCCAGCTTCCTCATTACCGTCGTCCAGCTGACTGATGAGTGAGCAGAGGATCCCGTCCTCTCTGTGAGGAGATCATGTCCTGATGTAAGAATGAAATTCAGGCGGGTTCTGCTTCCAGAGTTTCCATCTAAACAAGCCAATGCTACGTTTGTTCTGTAAACACACCTCCATCATCCTCCGCCGTCACGTCTCCAGCATGTTTTCATTTGAAACTGGTGGCATTTTAAAGCAGTGTGACCTCCGCTCAGCCCTGCCACTTAATCTCAGTGGGCTTGTCTGCAGCTGAAATGTCCTCCGTGAGCCCCGAGGCTCAGCTGCAGTCACTCAGGATAACTACAATCGCAGGCTGCTGGCTGGTGCAATTACAAAATTACCCTGCACGTAGGACCAGTTTTCATCTTATCTGTCCAAATGTCAGCGGCTTGCTTATTAGCTATCACCCCCCTGCTGCCAATCAGAGCGAGCGAGGCGAGCTTTCCGCAGCGACCACACCCCAGCACCACCACCTCCTGCTGAGTCCTCAGTAATACTTCCGTTCTTGCTCGGAGCGTCTTGTTTTTGTTCAGAAGAGGATTTTTTCTGTTAACTCTGACATTTCTGTAGACTAAACCTCCGCCGGTGCTCGCTGTCAATTAGTCTGTTTATCGGCCATTTTGGATCAATACACCCAAACCTCTTAGATTAAATCTGGAACTTGAATTAGAATCTAAACCAGCTGTCATCGTCTGCACGTACCTGAAGTTGGTGTGAAACTCAGGCAGGCTGTGCTGGTTAAACCATGTCATCCCACCAGCAGCAGCCTGAAGCCTTGATCCTGACGGCAGGATGGATCCATGTTGTCATGATGTTTCCAGCAGGTTCTGATCCTACCATGTGAATGTGGAGCTGAACTGGAGACTCATCAGACCAGCAACGTTTCTCCATCTTCTATTGTCCAGTTCTGGTGAGTCTGTGTGAATTGTAGCCTCAGTTTCCTGTTCTTACTGACAGGAGGGAACCGCTGTGGTCTTCTGCTGCTGGAGACCATCTGCTTCCAGGCTGGACGGGTTCAGAGATGATGTTCTGGTTGGAACCAGTGCTGACTGGACTTTCCGTCATCTCCAACCAGTCTGTCCAGTCTCCTCTGACATCAACCAGACATTCTGGTCCAGACATCTGCTGTTTCTGAGTCAGACCAACGACCATGCCTCGTTCCATCCCTGAAACCCCCCCAGCTGTTTTTAACCAGCTGTTTGAGGAAGGTTCTGATGGCATCAGCTGGATCCCAGCAGAGACACGTCAGCAACGTGCGTGATGTGAGCTGATCCCAGCAAAGCTTTGGAAAGGCTTCTTCAGGAAACACTGGAGCATTCTGGGAGACAGAAGGGAGATGACTTCTTCTGGTTATTGTTCATCTGGACTCCTGTGTTCTGGTTCTGGTGGTAGATGTTCTGCTCTGCTGTGTTTTACTAACACAAATTTCCTGAATTAATAACAATCGTCTGGAAACGAGTCTAATACGTGCAACCAGAACTTTGGCGCTGATTGCTCTGCGGTCCATGCCAAAGCTCAAAGCAGCAGTGTAATTACATGTATGACACAAAGACTGGCTCCTGTTTGTTTTGATGAATCTTTTATACCAGGAAGTGACCCTGCAGAGTTTGGTCTAATGAAGGAGAATAGCAGCTGCCTCGCTCTCTGCTGCACTTCCAGAGTTTACAGCATCAGTTTGTCGTCTCGTCTCTGCAGGCAGGTGGTACATCCGTGAGGGCTGGCTGAACATCGTTCCTGCAAAGGGTGCTGAAGCGAAGCCCAGGATGTTCTTCCTGTTCTCTGACATGCTGCTGCAGGCTCAGCCCTGCAACCCGCTTCATCCCAGCAGCGGCGAGAAGTTTGCCGGTCAGCACGCGTATCCACTTCAGGACGCCGCCGTGGAGAAGGTGTTTGGTCACACCAGGAGCAGAGGAGGCTTACTGAGCGTGAGTTTCCGCCAGGAGCTCAAACTGAATGCTCCACAGTGTCGGTGTGGCTTTAGTTCAGTTTAAACAGCCATGTCTTTTATTTTCACTCTTTTATTTGACTTTTTATTAATCTTTTTTATTTATTTATCTTATTCTCATTTCAGCCGCCTCGTATACAGGCGGCTGAAATGAGTTTCCTCCGCAGGGTGGCCGGGCTCTCCCTTAGAGATAGGGTGAGGAGCTCGGTCATCCTGGAGGAGATCAGAGTAGAGCCGCTGCTCCTCCGCATCGAGAGGAACCAGTTGAGGTGGCTCGGGCATCTGGTCAGGATGCCTCCTGGACCTCCCTGGTGAGGTGTTCCAGGCACGTCCCTCTGGGAGGAGACCCCGGGGAAGACCCAGGACACGCTGGAGGGATTACATCTCTCGGCTGGCCTGGGAACGCCTCGGGATCCCCCCCGCAGAGTTGGCAAATGTGGCTGGGGAGAGGGAAGTCTGGGCTTCCCTGCTTAGGCTGCTGCCCCCGCGACCTGACCCCGGATAAGCAGCAGAAGATGGATGGATGGATTGTTCTTATTTTTTTATTATTTTTATTTTTTGTCTGTGTTGATTATTGTTCATAATTATACTGTTTTTTTATAGTAAATCCAAAATGATTTTATAATTTATGTTTGGGGTTTTACTAAAAGGCGCTTGGAACAAGAACATCAGGGTGGGAGGATCACGGAGCTGTGGACACCGAATGGACCGGATGGAGGCTGAGTTAGCCGTAGGTTAGCCGTAGTTAGGGGGCGCATCGATAGGAAGATGGCAAATGTTCTGCAGTATGTCTTTAACGGAGAAGCAGAAGAGCAACAGGAAGGACACAGCGATGAGGAGGGGGGTGCATTAGTACCGCGACTGAAACTTACGTCAGAACGTGGAAGTGAACTCTGCACTGCCCCCTAGTGGATGAGCTGACTGAACCGTGGCAACATAGAAGATGCTGAAAGTAGGGGGGCGGAGCTGTATGGATGTGGGGGCGGAGCCTCTGGTCTGGGGAGGAGTAACTGTCAGACATGTTGTTCTGAACATGCTGAGTGAAACGTGAAGATGTGTGATGTTCAGATCTGTGATCTGGATGAGACCTGGCGGTGCAGACTTCGCTTAGGGCAAAGGCTTGGTGGGACGAGGGTGGGACAGTAAGGACTGGGATGAGGATAAGGGAAATGAATGGAAAGGAAAGTGTGTGTGTGTGTTTGTTTCGACGGGCAGACAGCATGGCTTGTTGGCTCAGATTAGGCTGCAGATCCGTCTCTTCCGGCCTCCAGTGAAGGCATCTTCCTCAGGCCTCTCTGGGATCTCGCTGCAGCTTATCTAATGGCAGAAATGGCATTTCATTAGCCTCTTATCCCACCGCGCCCCGCATGCATACTCAATAGCATTACACATAATTTCTCATAACGACACATTATTGATCGTGGTTTCCTACCTGGGCCGGAGGAAAAGGGCTGTCAGCACTCCGGGGCCTTCCTCATCCCAGACCATGAAGAATTAAAGCCAAATTAAATTTGACAGCTGTAAATGCCACGGCAATCTATATGCAAAGTTTGAAAAAAATATTAAAATTTCCTGCCTTTTCCCTCCCTCCTTTGGTTACATATGTTTACAGAGAGATGGCTCTTATTTTCCTCTTCTCCCTCTCTGCGTGTCAGCCTTCCTCATCCTCACTCCGTCCGCAGCCTTCCTCCGGCTAATATTCCCTCGCTGCTTGAATATTTTCCCACATCCCTGACAGATTCTCTTTGATGTATAAATAATCAAGCTAAATTATGTGCAGCGATCAGCCTCTCCACTCTGCCGTTCTTATTATACAAAGTAATTTCTACCTAAGAGGGTCAGATTTCCTGACAAATCCCTAATTACCGCCCTGCAATAGAGGAGGAATTTATGTATGCATAAATCACGAGCTGTCTGAGTGGTGACGCCTAATTTCATGAGCCACTTAATTCTG
>NC_136632.1:2549263-2631763 GCF_933228915.1 Telmatherina bonti | reverse complement strand
GTAAACCTGCCGATAAACTACAGAAACCACCTGAATCCCTCCTGCGGCGCGTAAACCTGCCGATAAACTACAGAAAACACCTGAATCCCTCCTGCGGCGCGTAAACCTGCCGATAAACTACAGAAAACACCTGAATCCCTCCTGCGGCGCGTAAACCTGCCGATAAACTACAGAAAACACCTGAATCCCTCCTGCGGCGCGTAAACCTGCCGATAAACTACAGAAACCACCTGAATCCCTCCTGCGGCGCGTAAACCTGCCGATAGACTACAGAAAACACCTGAATCCCTCCTGCGGCGCGTAAACCTGCCGATAGAAACTACAGAAAACCACCTGAATCCCTCCTGCGGCGCGTAAACCTGCCGATAAACTACAGAAAACACCTGAATCCCTCCTGCGGCGCGTAAACCTGCCGATAGACTACAGAAAACACCTGAATCCCTCCTGCGGCGCGTAAACCTGCCGATAAACTACAGAAACCACCTGAATCCCTCCTGCGGCGCGTAAACCTGCCGATAGACTACAGAAAACACCTGAATCCCTCCTGCGGCGCGTAAACCTGCCGATAAACTACAGAAAACACCTGAATCCCTCCTGCGGCGCGTAAACCTGCCGATAAACTACAGAAAACACCTGAATCCCTCCTGCGGCGCGTAAACCTGCCGATAAACTACAGAAAACACCTGAATCCCTCCTGCGGCGCGTAAACCTGCCGATAAACTACAGAAAACACCTGAATCCCTCCTGCGGCGCGTAAACCTGCCGATAAACTACAGAAACACCTGAATCCCTCCTGCGGCGCGTAAACCTGCCGATAAACTACAGAAAACACCTGAATCCCTCCTGCGGCGCGTAAACCTGCCGATAAACTACAGAAAACACCTGAATCCCTCCTGCGGCGCGTAAACCTGCCGATAAACTACAGAAAACACCTGAATCCCTCCTGCGGCGCGTAAACCTGCCGATAAACTACAGAAAACACCTGAATCCCTCCTGCGGCGCGTAAACCTGCCGATAAACTACAGAAAACACCTGAATCCCTCCTGCGGCGCGTAAACCTGCCGATAAACTACAGAAAACACCTGAATCCCTCCTGCGGCGCGTAAACCTGCCGATAAACTACAGAAAACACCTGAATCCCTCCTGCGGCGCGTAAACCTGCCGATAAACTACAGAAACACCTGAATCCCTCCTGCGGCGCGTAAACCTGCCGATAAACTACAGAAAACACCTGAATCCCTCCTGCGGCGCGTAAACCTGCCGATAAACTACAGAAAACACCTGAATCCCTCCTGCGGCGCGTAAACCTGCCGATAAACTACAGAAAACACCTGAATCCCTCCTGCGGCGCGTAAACCTGCCGATAAACTACAGAAAACACCTGAATCCCTCCTGCGGCGCGTAAACCTGCCGATAAACTACAGAAAACACCTGAATCCCTCCTGCGGCGCGTAAACCTGCCGATAAACTACAGAAAACACCTGAATCCCTCCTGCGGCGCGTAAACCTGCCGATAAACTACAGAAAACACCTGAATCCCTCCTGCGGCGCGTAAACCTGCCGATAGACTACAGAAAACACCTGAATCCCTCCTGCGGCGCGTAAACCTGCCGATAAACTACAGAAAACACCTGAATCCCTCCTGCGGCGCGTAAACCTGCCGATAAACTACAGAAAACCACCTGAATCCCTCCTGCGGCGCGTAAACCTGCCGATAAACTACAGAAAACACCTGAATCCCTCCTGCGGCGCGTAAACCTGCCGATAAGACTACAGAAACCACCTGAATCCCTCCTGCGGCGCGTAAACCTGCCGATAAACTACAGAAAACACCTGAATCCCTCCTGCGGCGCGTAAACCTGCCGATAAACTACAGAAAACACCTGAATCCCTCCTGCGGCGCGTAAACCTGCCGATAAACTACAGAAAACACCTGAATCCCTCCTGCGGCGCGTAAACCTGCCGATAGACTACAGAAAACACCTGAATCCCTCCTGCGGCGCGTAAACCTGCCGATAGACTACAGAAAACACCTGAATCCCTCCTGCGGCGCGTAAACCTGCCGATAGACTACAGAAACCACCTGAATCCCTCCTGCGGCGCGTAAACCTGCCGATAACTACAGAAAACACCTGAATCCCTCCTGCGGCGCGTAAACCTGCCGATAAACTACAGAAAACACCTGAATCCCTCCTGCGGCGCGTAAACCTGCCGATAAACTACAGAAAACACCTGAATCCCTCCTGCGGCGCGTAAACCTGCCGATAAACTACAGAAAACACCTGAATCCCTCCTGCGGCGCGTAAACCTGCCGATAGACTACAGAAACCACCTGAATCCCTCCTGCGGCGCGTAAACCTGCCGATAAGACTACAGAAAACACCTGAATCCCTCCTGCGGCGCGTAAACCTGCCGATAGACTACAGAAAACACCTGAATCCCTCCTGCGGCGCGTAAACCTGCCGATAGACTACAGAAAACACCTGAATCCCTCCTGCGGCGCGTAAACCTGCCGATAAACTACAGAAAACACCTGAATCCCTCCTGCGGCGCGTAAACCTGCCGATAAACTACAGAAAACACCTGAATCCCTCCTGCGGCGCGTAAACCTGCCGATAAACTACAGAAAACACCTGAATCCCTCCTGCGGCGCGTAAACCTGCCGATAGACTACAGAAAACACCTGAATCCCTCCTGCGGCGCGTAAACCTGCCGATAAACTACAGAAACCACCTGAATCCCTCCTGCGGCGCGTAAACCTGCCGATAAACTACAGAAAACACCTGAATCCCTCCTGCGGCGCGTAAACCTGCCGATAAACTACAGAAAACACCTGAATCCCTCCTGCGGCGCGTAAACCTGCCGATAGACTACAGAAAACACCTGAATCCCTCCTGCGGCGCGTAAACCTGCCGATAGACTACAGAAAACACCTGAATCCCTCCTGCGGCGCGTAAACCTGCCGATAAACTACAGAAAACACCTGAATCCCTCCTGCGGCGCGTAAACCTGCCGATAAACTACAGAAAACACCTGAATCCCTCCTGCGGCGCGTAAACCTGCCGATAAACTACAGAAAACACCTGAATCCCTCCTGCGGCGCGTAAACCTGCCGATAGACTACAGAAAACACCTGAATCCCTCCTGCGGCGCGTAAACCTGCCGATAAACTACAGAAAACACCTGAATCCCTCCTGCGGCGCGTAAACCTGCCGATAGACTACAGAAAACACCTGAATCCCTCCTGCGGCGCGTAAACCTGCCGATAAACTACAGAAAACACCTGAATCCCTCCTGCGGCGCGTAAACCTGCCGATAGACTACAGAAAACACCTGAATCCCTCCTGCGGCGCGTAAACCTGCCGATAAACTACAGAAAACACCTGAATCCCTCCTGCGGCGCGTAAACCTGCCGATAGACTACAGAAAACACCTGAATCCCTCCTGCGGCGCGTAAACCTGCCGATAAACTACAGAAACCACCTGAATCCCTCCTGCGGCGCGTAAACCTGCCGATAGACTACAGAAAACACCTGAATCCCTCCTGCGGCGCGTAAACCTGCCGATAAACTACAGAAAACACCTGAATCCCTCCTGCGGCGCGTAAACCTGCCGATAAACTACAGAAAACACCTGAATCCCTCCTGCGGCGCGTAAACCTGCCGATAGACTACAGAAACCACCTGAATCCCTCCTGCGGCGCGTAAACCTGCCGATAGACTACAGAAAACACCTGAATCCCTCCTGCGGCGCGTAAACCTGCCGATAAGACTACAGAAAACACCTGAATCCCTCCTGCGGCGCGTAAACCTGCCGATAAACTACAGAAAACACCTGAATCCCTCCTGCGGCGCGTAAACCTGCCGATAGACTACAGAAAACACCTGAATCCCTCCTGCGGCGCGTAAACCTGCCGATAAACTACAGAAAACACCTGAATCCCTCCTGCGGCGCGTAAACCTGCCGATAGACTACAGAAAACACCTGAATCCCTCCTGCGGCGCGTAAACCTGCCGATAAACTACAGAAAACACCTGAATCCCTCCTGCGGCGCGTAAACCTGCCGATAAACTACAGAAAACCACCTGAATCCCTCCTGCGGCGCGTAAACCTGCCGATAGACTACAGAAACCACCTGAATCCCTCCTGCGGCGCGTAAACCTGCCGATAGACTACAGAAAACACCTGAATCCCTCCTGCGGCGCGTAAACCTGCCGATAAACTACAGAAAACACCTGAATCCCTCCTGCGGCGCGTAAACCTGCCGATAAACTACAGAAAACACCTGAATCCCTCCTGCGGCGCGTAAACCTGCCGATAGACTACAGAAAACACCTGAATCCCTCCTGCGGCGCGTAAACCTGCCGATAGACTACAGAAAACACCTGAATCCCTCCTGCGGCGCGTAAACCTGCCGATAAACTACAGAAAACACCTGAATCCCTCCTGCGGCGCGTAAACCTGCCGATAAACTACAGAAAACACCTGAATCCCTCCTGCGGCGCGTAAACCTGCCGATAGACTACAGAAAACACCTGAATCCCTCCTGCGGCGCGTAAACCTGCCGATAGACTACAGAAACCACCTGAATCCCTCCTGCGGCGCGTAAACCTGCCGATAGACTACAGAAACCACCTGAATCCCTCCTGCGGCGCGTAAACCTGCCGATAGACTACAGAAAACACCTGAATCCCTCCTGCGGCGCGTAAACCTGCCGATAAACTACAGAAACCACCTGAATCCCTCCTGCGGCGCGTAAACCTGCCGATAGACTACAGAAAACACCTGAATCCCTCCTGCGGCGCGTAAACCTGCCGATAAACTACAGAAAACCACCTGAATCCCTCCTGCGGCGCGTAAACCTGCCGATAAACTACAGAAAACACCTGAATCCCTCCTGCGGCGCGTAAACCTGCCGATAGACTACAGAAACCACCTGAATCCCTCCTGCGGCGCGTAAACCTGCCGATAGACTACAGAAAACACCTGAATCCCTCCTGCGGCGCGTAAACCTGCCGATAGACTACAGAAAACACCTGAATCCCTCCTGCGGCGCGTAAACCTGCCGATAGACTACAGAAAACACCTGAATCCCTCCTGCGGCGCGTAAACCTGCCGATAAACTACAGAAACCACCTGAATCCCTCCTGCGGCGCGTAAACCTGCCGATAGACTACAGAAAACACCTGAATCCCTCCTGCGGCGCGTAAACCTGCCGATAAACTACAGAAACCACCTGAATCCCTCCTGCGGCGCGTAAACCTGCCGATAAACTACAGAAACCACCTGAATCCCTCCTGCGGCGCGTAAACCTGCCGATAAACTACAGAAAACACCTGAATCCCTCCTGCGGCGCGTAAACCTGCCGATAGACTACAGAAAACACCTGAATCCCTCCTGCGGCGCGTAAACCTGCCGATAAACTACAGAAAACCACCTGAATCCCTCCTGCGGCGCGTAAACCTGCCGATAAACTACAGAAAACACCTGAATCCCTCCTGCGGCGCGTAAACCTGCCGATAAACTACAGAAAACACCTGAATCCCTCCTGCGGCGCGTAAACCTGCCGATAAACTACAGAAAACACCTGAATCCCTCCTGCGGCGCGTAAACCTGCCGATAGACTACAGAAAACACCTGAATCCCTCCTGCGGCGCGTAAACCTGCCGATAAGACTACAGAAAACACCTGAATCCCTCCTGCGGCGCGTAAACCTGCCGATAGACTACAGAAAACACCTGAATCCCTCCTGCGGCGCGTAAACCTGCCGATAGACTACAGAAAACACCTGAATCCCTCCTGCGGCGCGTAAACCTGCCGATAGACTACAGAAAACACCTGAATCCCTCCTGCGGCGCGTAAACCTGCCGATAGAACTACAGAAAACACCTGAATCCCTCCTGCGGCGCGTAAACCTGCCGATAAACTACAGAAAACACCTGAATCCCTCCTGCGGCGCGTAAACCTGCCGATAAACTACAGAAAACACCTGAATCCCTCCTGCGGCGCGTAAACCTGCCGATAAACTACAGAAAACACCTGAATCCCTCCTGCGGCGCGTAAACCTGCCGATAGACTACAGAAAACACCTGAATCCCTCCTGCGGCGCGTAAACCTGCCGATAGACTACAGAAAACACCTGAATCCCTCCTGCGGCGCGTAAACCTGCCGATAGACTACAGAAAACACCTGAATCCCTCCTGCGGCGCGTAAACCTGCCGATAAACTACAGAAACCACCTGAATCCCTCCTGCGGCGCGTAAACCTGCCGATAAACTACAGAAAACACCTGAATCCCTCCTGCGGCGCGTAAACCTGCCGATAAACTACAGAAACCACCTGAATCCCTCCTGCGGCGCGTAAACCTGCCGATAGACTACAGAAAACACCTGAATCCCTCCTGCGGCGCGTAAACCTGCCGATAGACTACAGAAAACACCTGAATCCCTCCTGCGGCGCGTAAACCTGCCGATAGACTACAGAAAACACCTGAATCCCTCCTGCGGCGCGTAAACCTGCCGATAAACTACAGAAACCACCTGAATCCCTCCTGCGGCGCGTAAACCTGCCGATAACTACAGAAAACACCTGAATCCCTCCTGCGGCGCGTAAACCTGCCGATAAACTACAGAAAACACCTGAATCCCTCCTGCGGCGCGTAAACCTGCCGATAGACTACAGAAAACACCTGAATCCCTCCTGCGGCGCGTAAACCTGCCGATAAACTACAGAAAACACCTGAATCCCTCCTGCGGCGCGTAAACCTGCCGATAGACTACAGAAAACACCTGAATCCCTCCTGCGGCGCGTAAACCTGCCGATAAACTACAGAAAACACCTGAATCCCTCCTGCGGCGCGTAAACCTGCCGATAGACTACAGAAAACACCTGAATCCCTCCTGCGGCGCGTAAACCTGCCGATAGACTACAGAAACCACCTGAATCCCTCCTGCGGCGCGTAAACCTGCCGATAGACTACAGAAAACACCTGAATCCCTCCTGCGGCGCGTAAACCTGCCGATAGACTACAGAAACCACCTGAATCCCTCCTGCGGCGCGTAAACCTGCCGATAGACTACAGAAAACACCTGAATCCCTCCTGCGGCGCGTAAACCTGCCGATAAACTACAGAAAACACCTGAATCCCTCCTGCGGCGCGTAAACCTGCCGATAAACTACAGAAAACACCTGAATCCCTCCTGCGGCGCGTAAACCTGCCGATAGACTACAGAAACCACCTGAATCCCTCCTGCGGCGCGTAAACCTGCCGATAGACTACAGAAAACACCTGAATCCCTCCTGCGGCGCGTAAACCTGCCGATAAACTACAGAAAACACCTGAATCCCTCCTGCGGCGCGTAAACCTGCCGATAAACTACAGAAAACACCTGAATCCCTCCTGCGGCGCGTAAACCTGCCGATAGACTACAGAAAACACCTGAATCCCTCCTGCGGCGCGTAAACCTGCCGATAAACTACAGAAAACACCTGAATCCCTCCTGCGGCGCGTAAACCTGCCGATAGACTACAGAAAACACCTGAATCCCTCCTGCGGCGCGTAAACCTGCCGATAAACTACAGAAAACACCTGAATCCCTCCTGCGGCGCGTAAACCTGCCGATAAACTACAGAAACCACCTGAATCCCTCCTGCGGCGCGTAAACCTGCCGATAGACTACAGAAACCACCTGAATCCCTCCTGCGGCGCGTAAACCTGCCGATAGACTACAGAAAACACCTGAATCCCTCCTGCGGCGCGTAAACCTGCCGATAAACTACAGAAAACACCTGAATCCCTCCTGCGGCGCGTAAACCTGCCGATAAACTACAGAAAACACCTGAATCCCTCCTGCGGCGCGTAAACCTGCCGATAGACTACAGAAAACACCTGAATCCCTCCTGCGGCGCGTAAACCTGCCGATAAACTACAGAAAACACCTGAATCCCTCCTGCGGCGCGTAAACCTGCCGATAGACTACAGAAAACACCTGAATCCCTCCTGCGGCGCGTAAACCTGCCGATAAACTACAGAAAACACCTGAATCCCTCCTGCGGCGCGTAAACCTGCCGATAGACTACAGAAAACACCTGAATCCCTCCTGCGGCGCGTAAACCTGCCGATAGACTACAGAAACCACCTGAATCCCTCCTGCGGCGCGTAAACCTGCCGATAGACTACAGAAACCACCTGAATCCCTCCTGCGGCGCGTAAACCTGCCGATAGACTACAGAAAACACCTGAATCCCTCCTGCGGCGCGTAAACCTGCCGATAAACTACAGAAACCACCTGAATCCCTCCTGCGGCGCGTAAACCTGCCGATAGACTACAGAAAACACCTGAATCCCTCCTGCGGCGCGTAAACCTGCCGATAAACTACAGAAAACACCTGAATCCCTCCTGCGGCGCGTAAACCTGCCGATAAACTACAGAAAACACCTGAATCCCTCCTGCGGCGCGTAAACCTGCCGATAGACTACAGAAACCACCTGAATCCCTCCTGCGGCGCGTAAACCTGCCGATAGACTACAGAAAACACCTGAATCCCTCCTGCGGCGCGTAAACCTGCCGATAGACTACAGAAACCACCTGAATCCCTCCTGCGGCGCGTAAACCTGCCGATAGACTACAGAAAACACCTGAATCCCTCCTGCGGCGCGTAAACCTGCCGATAAACTACAGAAACCACCTGAATCCCTCCTGCGGCGCGTAAACCTGCCGATAGACTACAGAAAACACCTGAATCCCTCCTGCGGCGCGTAAACCTGCCGATAAACTACAGAAACCACCTGAATCCCTCCTGCGGCGCGTAAACCTGCCGATAAACTACAGAAACCACCTGAATCCCTCCTGCGGCGCGTAAACCTGCCGATAAACTACAGAAAACACCTGAATCCCTCCTGCGGCGCGTAAACCTGCCGATAGACTACAGAAAACACCTGAATCCCTCCTGCGGCGCGTAAACCTGCCGATAAACTACAGAAAACACCTGAATCCCTCCTGCGGCGCGTAAACCTGCCGATAAACTACAGAAAACACCTGAATCCCTCCTGCGGCGCGTAAACCTGCCGATAAACTACAGAAAACACCTGAATCCCTCCTGCGGCGCGTAAACCTGCCGATAAACTACAGAAAACACCTGAATCCCTCCTGCGGCGCGTAAACCTGCCGATAGACTACAGAAAACACCTGAATCCCTCCTGCGGCGCGTAAACCTGCCGATAGACTACAGAAAACACCTGAATCCCTCCTGCGGCGCGTAAACCTGCCGATAGACTACAGAAACCACCTGAATCCCTCCTGCGGCGCGTAAACCTGCCGATAGACTACAGAAAACACCTGAATCCCTCCTGCGGCGCGTAAACCTGCCGATAGACTACAGAAAACACCTGAATCCCTCCTGCGGCGCGTAAACCTGCCGATAGACTACAGAAAACACCTGAATCCCTCCTGCGGCGCGTAAACCTGCCGATAAACTACAGAAAACACCTGAATCCCTCCTGCGGCGCGTAAACCTGCCGATAAACTACAGAAAACACCTGAATCCCTCCTGCGGCGCGTAAACCTGCCGATAAACTACAGAAAACACCTGAATCCCTCCTGCGGCGCGTAAACCTGCCGATAGACTACAGAAAACACCTGAATCCCTCCTGCGGCGCGTAAACCTGCCGATAGACTACAGAAAACACCTGAATCCCTCCTGCGGCGCGTAAACCTGCCGATAGACTACAGAAAACACCTGAATCCCTCCTGCGGCGCGTAAACCTGCCGATAAACTACAGAAACCACCTGAATCCCTCCTGCGGCGCGTAAACCTGCCGATAAACTACAGAAAACACCTGAATCCCTCCTGCGGCGCGTAAACCTGCCGATAAACTACAGAAACCACCTGAATCCCTCCTGCGGCGCGTAAACCTGCCGATAAACTACAGAAAACACCTGAATCCCTCCTGCGGCGCGTAAACCTGCCGATAAACTACAGAAACCACCTGAATCCCTCCTGCGGCGCGTAAACCTGCCGATAAACTACAGAAACCACCTGAATCCCTCCTGCGGCGCGTAAACCTGCCGATAGACTACAGAAAACACCTGAATCCCTCCTGCGGCGCGTAAACCTGCCGATAAACTACAGAAAACACCTGAATCCCTCCTGCGGCGCGTAAACCTGCCGATAGACTACAGAAACCACCTGAATCCCTCCTGCGGCGCGTAAACCTGCCGATAAACTACAGAAACCACCTGAATCCCTCCTGCGGCGCGTAAACCTGCCGATAAACTACAGAAAACACCTGAATCCCTCCTGCGGCGCGTAAACCTGCCGATAAACTACAGAAAACACCTGAATCCCTCCTGCGGCGCGTAAACCTGCCGATAGACTACAGAAACCTTTGACCTCTGTAACTCCAAACAAAGGCTTCTGTACCAAATAACATGGATTTCTCAGGTGTGCAGATATCTATCTGCAGCAGTAACATACGAATACATTATTTGATAAATCATAGAGTGTGGTTTCCAGAATAGATCACGTGTCACACAGTGGACGAGCAGCGAGGACGGACATTTCAGACCCTCCATGATCTCTAAGTGGGAGAACTTGCAAAATCACTCGCTGTTCAGATCCTTATTTACTTCTCTGTGTGTGTGTAAGGATAACACAGCGAGGAGAGACTGTGTTTAAATGACACATGTGTGAACACACACACATGATACACACATCAGGGACAGAACACACACACATGATACACACATCAGGGACAGAACACACACACATGATACACACATCAGGGACAGAACACACACACATGATACACACATCAGGGACAGAACACACACACATGATACACACATCAGGGACAGAACACACACACATGATACACACATCAGGGACAGAACACACACACATGATGCACACATCAGGGACAGAACACACACACATGATACACACATCAGGGACAGAACACACACACATGATACACACATCAGGGACAGAACACACACACATGATACACACATCAGGGACAGAACACACACACATGATACACACATCAGGGACAGAACACACACACATGATACACACATCAGGGACAGAACACACACACATGATGCACACATCAGGGACAGAACACACACACATGATACACACATCAGGGACAGAACACACACACATGATGCACACATCAGGGACAGAACACACACACATGATACACACATCAGGGACAGAACACACACACATGATACACACATCAGGGACAGAACACACACACATGATACACACATCAGGGACAGAACACACACACATGATACACACATCAGGGACAGAACACACACACATGATACACACATCAGGGACAGAACACACACACATGATACACACATCAGGGACAGAACACACACACATGATACACACATCAGGGACAGAACACACACACATGATACACACATCAGGGACAGAACACACACACATGATACACACATCAGGGACAGAACACACACACATGATACACACATCAGGGACAGAACACACACACATGATACACACATCAGGGACAGAACACACACACATGATACACACATCAGGGACAGAACACACACACATGATACACACATCAGGGACAGAACACACACACATGATACACACATCAGGGACAGAACACACACACATGATACACACATCAGGGACAGAACACACACACATGATACACACATCAGGGACAGAACACACACACACACGATACACACATCAGGGACAGAACACACACACATGATACACACATCAGGGACAGAACACACACACATGATACACACATCAGGGACAGAACACACACACATGATACACACATCAGGGACAGAACACACACACATGATACACACATCAGGGACAGAACACACACACATGATACACACATCAGGGACAGAACACACACACATGATACACACATCAGGGACAGAACACACACACATGATACACACATCAGGGACAGAACACACACACATGATACACACATCAGGGACAGAACACACACACATGATACACACATCAGGGACAGAACACACACACATGATACACACATCAGGGACAGAACACACACACATGATACACACATCAGGGACAGAACACACACACATGATACACACATCAGGGACAGAACACACACACATGATACACACATCAGGGACAGAACACACACACATCGTTCTGTCTGACAGCCGGTCAAACGGTTCCCGCCTGGCTTTTCTTCAGCAGCGCTGTGACGCCTCTGAACTTCCACCGAGGACTCCGGCCGTTCCGGACTGCAGCGCCTCCAAGAGGATGAAGCCGTGTGATGGTGCAGAACCGGGGTAAGGTCTTTGTACTGGTTTTACTGGCGGGTCTGGATCTGTTTGTTTCTGCTTGTGTGGATGTGAGAATGATGGAGGACTATCTCTCTGCAGTGTGTCCAGCAGTGGCGAGGCCTCCACCTCCAGCTGTGTGATCCTGTGATGGACTCCACCTGCAGGGACGTGAACCTGGGATGGACTCCACCTGCAGGGACGTGAACCTGGGATGGACTCCACCTGCAGGGACGTGAACCTGGGATGGACTCC
Organism: Telmatherina bonti; assembly: GCF_933228915.1. NCBI lineage: Eukaryota > Metazoa > Chordata > Actinopteri > Atheriniformes > Telmatherinidae > Telmatherina > Telmatherina bonti. The sequence goes on along the minus strand of NC_136632.1, from coordinate 2,619,179 downwards.
ACCTGCAGGGACGTGAACCTGGGATGGACTCCACCTGCAGGGACGTGAACCTGGGATGGACTCCACCTGCAGGGACGTGAACCTGGGATGGACTCCACCTGCAGGGACGTGAACCTGGGATGGACTCCACCTGCAGGGACGTGAACCTGTGATGGACTCCACCTGCAGGGACGTGAACCTGTGATGGACTCCACCTGCAGGGACGTGAACCTGGGATGGACTCCACCTGCAGGGACGTGAACCTGTGATGGACTCCACCTGCAGGGACGTGAACCTGGGATGGACTCCACCTGCAGGGACGTGATCCTGTGATGGACTCCACCTGCAGGGACGTGATCCTGTGATGGACTCCACCTGCAGGGACGTGAACCTGTGATGGACTCCACCTGCAGGGACGTGAACCTGGGATGGACTCCACCTGCAGGGACGTGATCCTGTGATGGACTCCACCTGCAGGGACGTGAACCTGGGATGGACTCCACCTGCAGGGACGTGAACCTGGGATGGACTCCACCTGCAGGGACGTGATCCTGTGATGGACTCCACCTGCAGGGACGTGAACCTGGGATGGACTCCACCTGCAGGGACGTGAACCTGGGATGGACTCCACCTGCAGGGACGTGAACCTGGGATGGACTCCACCTGCAGGGACGTGAACCTGGGATGGACTCCACCTGCAGGGACGTGAACCTGGGATGGACTCCACCTGCAGGGACGTGAACCTGGGATGGACTCCACCTGCAGGGACGTGAACCTGGGATGGACTCCACCTGCAGGGACGTGATCCTGTGATGGACTCCACCTGCAGGGACGTGATCCTGTGATGGACTCCACCTGCAGGGACGTGAACCTGGGATGGACTCCACCTGCAGGGACGTGATCCTGTGATGGACTCCACCTGCAGGGACGTGATCCTGTGATGGACTCCACCTGCAGGGACGTGAACCTGGGATGGACTCCACCTGCAGGGACGTGAACCTGGGATGGACTCCACCTGCAGGGACGTGAACCTGGGATGGACTCCACCTGCAGGGACGTGAACCTGGGATGGACTCCACCTGCAGGGACGTGATCCTGTGATGGACTCCACCTGCAGGGACGTGAACCTGGGATGGACTCCACCTGCAGGGACGTGAACCTGGGATGGACTCCACCTGCAGGGACGTGAACCTGGGATGGACTCCACCTGCAGGGACGTGATCCTGTGATGGACATGAACCTGGGAGATCTTCATTCACCTTCACCAAACAAAACGCTGCTGCTGTTTCTGTCCTTCCCTACTGGGAAACTTGCTGAACCTAACAGGAGGCTTTTCCTCCTAGCTTCTTCTTCTCTGGTGCAATATAAGCAGCCTGCTGCGGAGTAACACTATAAGCTTTAACGTCTGTCTGAATATTTATTCATAATCCCAGGAGAGTGTTTTATGTTGGTGATCTTCATCTTGTCTGCATCCAGGCCGAACAACCCGGATGGGAAAGCTGCTTTTATAACATTTTCCAGCGTCATCATTTGCTTCCATCCTGGGAGAAAATCCCTCTTCTTCTCTTATCTTTCTGCTGATGATGTGAACTTTTATACTTTTTGCTCCAATCATGTTTAAAACTGTTGCAGATTTCTACGTATTAATGGAGATGAAATGATCATTTTCCAATAAAAATATTACAGTTATTAAGTTTTCTTTTTCTCCTCTTTGGTCCCAAAAGCCAAGAAAAGTCAGAAACAGAGTCTTTAAATAGATTATTCGTCTTCTTGACGACATGAACCTGGTTCTACCTGGCTGGAACCGGCTGGAACCCATGTTGAGCAGGTTAATAATCTGTAAACGTTTCCCAGCTCTGAAGAAACCACAAGTCTGAGGAAAAACCCGACAAAGCCCAGAGAAAACTATGTTTGATCGATCAGTGAAGGAGGATCAGATGTCCTGCTGGACCGGGAGAAACTGGAAAAATGAGTCCTGCTGCGGACGCAGGCCGACCTGCTGCTGATGAAGACGGTTTAAATATTAAACGCTTCTAAATGAGGACAGAGTGACTGATTCACTTTCTATTTGGGAAGGCAGATGAGAGTTTGTCACATCCTCATCTGCTGAGAAGATTCCCGCAGCAGCAGTCGATCCCATCAGGCTCTGCTCGGTTCAGAGACATAGCTCTACTGCTCCACCAGCCTCTGGTGTACCAGCAGAAGCATCTTCACCAGATAACACTCCACATGATGCTCTCATCAGACGACCCAACAGCCTGATAACATGCACACATGTTGCCATGTATGGGTTTAAATGGCTGCTACAGGTAACCGTCCACACCTGTGATCTGTCTGCTTGTGATCGGTGTGTAGAAAGGTTCAGTTTGTTGCTGATGGACTCTCACACCAACATCTCTGGAGAGGAAAACGGGAATTGTCAAAGGTCTGCGGGAAAAGGTCGAACTGTGGAAAATTTAGTGATTCTGTTGAAACCAAACTCTGATCAGGTCGAGCAACAAAACTTTCTGCCACAACGCCCGGGAAGATTGTTGGAGATGCAAAGAAACCCACAGATGAGTTGAGCTGAAACTGGAACCAGGAGGAAACTGGTCTGCATGGTGGCGTCATCAGAAGAAAGCCTTGACTACGCTGATGCCACAGGAAAAACCCACTTTCAATATGCCAAACAGCTCGGAGACGAGCCTGAAAAGATTCCATTCAGATTTAAAGAGTAAACACAGTTGTAATAAATGTCTTCTGCAGGAACTGACCATGAAGAAAGAGTCTATCATTCATAGTCTCTGAAAAATGGCCCAGAAATCCTAATATCTGCAGGTTATCAAAACTTATGAGTATAACGGTACACCTTCCGCCGTGATCCAGGTGTGTTCACTGTGACACAGTAATACGTCTCTGTGTGCAGGTCATGATTACCTGTACAGCTCTGCTCATTGGGAACATCTCATTGATTTACATCGGTCATTTCACACCAACCGCAGAAAAATGCATCTTATCAATGATTCTCCAGGTTTGGATCAGACTTTTTTGTTTGAACCCTGAACAACAGGGTTCAAACATGGAGCCTTGTGGAACTCCACATGTAGATGCTGAAAAACAGGGTTCCAACATGGAGCCATGTGTAAATCTACATGTAGATAATGAACAACAGGGTTCCAGAATGGAGCCTTGTGGAACTCCACATGTAGATACTGAACAACAAGGGCCCAACATGGAGCCTTGTGGAACTCCACATGTACTTAATGAACAACAGGCTCCCAACATGTAGCCTTGTGGAACTCCACATGTAGACGCTGAACCACAGTGTTCCAACATGGAGCCTTTTAGAACTCCACATGTAGGCAATGAACATGAGCCCAAAATGAAGCCTTGTGGAACTCCACATGTAGATACTGAACAACAGGGTTCCAACATGGAGCCTGGTGGAACTCCACATGTAGATAACGAACTACGGTGGCTCAACATGGAGCCTTGCAGAACTCCACATGTTGACGCTGAACTACAGCGAGCCAAGTTGGAGCCCTGTGTAAATCCACATGTAGATCATGAACAACAGGGTTTCCTGCATGGAGCCTTGTGGAACTCCACATGTAGACGCTGAACCACAGTGTTCCAACATGGAGCCTTGTAGAACTCCAGATGTAGGCAATGAACATGAGCCCAAAATTAAGCCTTGTGGAACTCCACATGTAGATACTGAACAACAGGGGCCCAACTTGGAGCCTTGTGGAACTCCACATGTAGACAATAAAAACATGGGGCTAACATGGAGCCTTGTGGAACTCCACATGCAGACAATAAAAACATGGGGCTAACATGGAGCCTGGTAGAACTCCACATGTAGATGCTGAACTACAGGGTTTCATCATGGATCATTAGTGAACTTCACATGTAGATGTTGAACAACAGCGGGCCAACATGGAGCTTTGTGGAACTCCACATCTAGATACTGAACAACAGGGTTCCAACATGGAGCCTCTTGGAACTCCACATTTAGATGCTGAACTACAGGGTTTCATCATGGAGCATTCGTGAACTTCACATGTAGATATTGAACAACAATGGGCCAATATGTAGCCTTGTGGAACTCCACGTGTAGATGCTGAATAACAGGGGCCCAACATGGAGCCTTGTGGAGTCCACATGTAGATAATGAACAACAGGGGCCCAACATGGAGCCTGGGGGAACTTCACATGTAGATACTGAACCACAGGGGGCCACCATGTAGCTTTGTGGAACTCCACATGTAGATAATGAACAACAGGGGGCCAACATGGAGCCTTGTGGAACTCCACATGTAGATAATGAACAACAGGGTTCCAACATGGAGCCTTGTGGAACCTCAGATTACATGATACAGTAGATCTAGTTACCAAATATTCTGATTAGATTACCACAGGATGTGCTCAGCTGAAGCAGCTCGGCAAAATAAAGAAATGCACCACCTGTGGAGTTTTGAGGGTTAAAACCAAGATTTTAAATTTTCATTCCAAAATAAAATGGAATCCTGTCAAGTGACTTTAAAACAAGCGACTGGTTCTTCTGTTCCAGCAAGTGAGCCCCCCCCCCCCCCCCCCCCCCCCCATCCCCTGAAGAAGGACCAGCTACTTTAGACTTCGCTAAAGTAGATCATCATCTCATTTTATTTATCATCTCTTCACTTAATAACAGAGATGTGAAAAAGAATATTTTTATGAAAAATATAAAATTCATTAGGCAAAAAATTAAAAAAAAGAAAAAAAACCAGAATACATGTCCCTGGAAAAAGAAAATGAATGAAGGGTAGCGGGGAAGCTGGAGCCAATCCCAGCAGTCTTTGGGTGAAAGGCAGGGTACACCCTGGACAGCTCACCAGCCCATCGCAGGGCCAGATGAATATTGCAAAATAACCCTGTTAATTTAGTTTAACTGAAGAGAACAGCCTGTTGATTAAATGAAGGAGAGAAAACATAACTGTAAAACATTTAATTCTAAAAGCGTTTTCAACAGATAGAGACTCCCTTTAAAAACAAACATTTTACCAATCTGGTTTTAAATATTTAGATTATTTTATCCTAAAATAACATCATGGAAAAGTGGGAAAAAAATCATTGTAAAACAATGATAAAGAAAGAAAATGAATATTTTTCTGTCAAACTTCTTTTACTGAGAAAAACAATTTTTTTCACTCAAAAAGAGACATTATAATTACAATAATTTATTTCAATAACTAATAATTTTAACCTGGAAAGGTGTAAACATGTCGACGTGTCGTGGAACTTTATTTCCACATGTTTGCAGTTTAACAGCTAAATGCTGCTTTCGTGTCTTCAGTCTGGACTTGTTGACCTTGAGTCTTTTGACCCTTCAAGTTATCTTTGTTGTTTTATGTTTTTGTTTTTGTTTGTTTTGTTTTGCTTCTGTTGTTGTTTGTAGTCTGTGTTGATGTCTTTTTTTCATATGACTGTAAATCATAGTCAATATTAGATATATTTCTAATGATTGCTTATGGACACATTTAGTGGAAAGAGTTAAGCAGCTATTCTGAATGAATCTGGATTCCCAGGAAAACATTTTCCTTGTTCTGTTGTTTTTAAGCGTGACGTCAGCGTGGGGGCGTGGCCTCCGTGCAGCCTACCACAGAATGAGGAAATGAGGTGAATTTAAGGTGAAAAGGAGAAAAACTTCCTTGTTTAGGTTAACCCTCAATGCAGTTTGAGCTGCTATTAACTGACGAGATTCGCCACCTGTGAAGGGCGTTTCCAGTGAATTCTTGGGGAACTAGACCACATTAGACCAGTTCCTGATCAAAAAAAAGGAAAAGTGCTCAGATTCTTCAAACCTGGACTGAAATAATATACACAGTGTTCAGATTTATTAAAACAGTGTCTGATTTGTGAAACCTTTGTTCTATTTTAAAATGCAAGTTAGTCTAATTTGATGACGTCCAAAGACATGATGAATCAGAAGCTAACTTCAGCCTCAGGTTCTGTGTTATTTTATTCACTCAGAAAATATCAATGTAATCAATAATCAATATAATTTATACTGTAATAGTTTATGGGTTTTTATGGTTTTGGTTGTTCACCTGCAGCATAAATCTAACCAGAGACCGAGGCTGTAAAACAGTTTCCAACCCTGTCTGACGGCCTCCAGGTTGTATGATTTTATGCTTTTATCTGAGTGTAATAAACACGAAACACTTGTTTATAACTTTTGTGTGACTTAAGATAAACTAAATCATGAAACTGAGCCGGGTCGTGGCTGCTGTGAGCAGCTCTCTGAATTCCGCTGGAACCTGAATGCCGCACGACGCGACGTTTCCTGTAAACCGCGGAGGGTTTTTTTTTATTCTCACCGAGGCGGAAACGTCTCAACTGCGTCAAGTTCACGCGCTCGAGGCGCTCCGACGTGAGTCCGGACAGCAGCAGGACTTGGTTACTACCACCACCATCATCATCATCATCATCATCATCTTAGTTTAAAGATGCGCCTTCAGAGAGCGGTGCTGCTGCTGGCGTGCGCCACCGTGTCGTCTGCCATCAGGATCTTATCTGGACACGCGCTGAACTGCCCGCGCCAGGTGAGCGCAGCTTCTTCCATCACAAGTAGCTCCGTGTGATGAGATGAGAAAAGTTCAGTTTGGTGGAAATGTGAGGGAACATCGTGAAAGTTCACGTCGTGTTTGTGTTTGTGTTTCCCTGCCAGGACCTGAGGTGTGAAGTCAGTCACAGTGAGTCCAAACCTGCACCTTGATTCTTCTTTTACGACATGTTTAAACTCCAGGTCTAGAGGACAGGTCCGAATCAGTGTTCAGACTGAAACCGGTTCAGTTCAGAAAGAAATGAAGGGATTTCACTTTTTTCACTTATGTAAAGTTAAACATTTATTTATTGACATCCTCAGAAATCAACTGAAAGAAACTGTTCCCTGCTTGCCTGAATTTGTCTGCATATTAAAGAGCAACTGTGTAATTTTTGGCCACTAGGGGCACTAAACCTGGAACTCCCCACAATGTCAGAAAAACTGTCCACCCGTGTTTTAGAATCGTGTTTTCAGACCACTGCTCAACAGAAAAAACAGACGTACACATGTCCAGCTCGGTGATCTGACCCCAGAAATGTCCATCTTCACCACATCACTTTCTGGATTTTCTGGATTGATTAAAAGTGTTGAGTCGTTATGAAATGTAAATGAAAACAGAAGAATGACTCATGGATCTGGTTAAATCCTGTTTCATTCCCAGTCGAAGATAAACACGGTGAGGTGAGACGGAGGTGGAAGTAGACGCTGATGCAGCAACACATCTGTAAACAGCTGCTGCAGGATCATGTTTACGGGGAAAGGATCAGATTGGCGTGTTTAAAAGTTCCACTTCATGCTGGAGTAAAACACACACCTCGTCCGGACGGGGACGGAATATTTGTCACAGTTTCTACTGGGAGGAGGACCAGGGCAGACCCGGGACCAGGGCAGACCCGGGACCAGGGCAGACCCGGGACCAGGGCAGACCCGGGACCCGTCAGACAGCTTCTGGTCTGGTTCTAGTCCCTGCCGTCCTCTTCCTGCTTCGCCATCTGGTTTCAGTTCTGTTGCAGCTCCTCTGAATAAAACGGGGTTCTGAAGACAGACGGGCAGACGGGTCTGACGGTTCTGACGGGTCTGACGGGCAGACGGGTCTGACGGGCAGACGGGTCTGACGGGTCTGACGGGTCTGACGGGCAGACGGGTCTGACGGGTCTGACGGGTCTGACGGGTCTGACGGGCAGACGGGTCTGACGGGTCTGACGGGCAGACGGGTCTGACGGGTCTGACGGGTCTGACGGGCAGAACCAGACCAGATTACGATGAACAGGAACCAGTATGCTAGAATCTTGCTCCAGTTTGGCAACATTGCCTGGAAATCAATCAGATTTAGAGGGACAGTAAAAACACCCTGGTGTGTGTGTGTGTGTGTGTGTGTGTGTGTGTGTGTGTGTGTAGGTAACTGTATGGACCCCACGTGGCTGAAGATGAACAACTACACTCCGAGCAGTCCAGAGGACCTGCAGGTCTCGGTGGACACTGCGCTGGATGACGGAGGACGGCTGCAGCCGGTGCTGCGCGCCAGCTGGAAGATGAAAGACGACGGTGAGTGAATGTCGTCTCCACGGAGACGGCCAGCTCAGTAAGGAGAACGATGAAGATATCTGCCCTTCCTGTCCAGTTTGTCTACTCTGAAAGATGAAATGTGGACCAGGGAAGGTGGTCTGCTACCAGTCCTAAAAGCCGCGTTTCCACCAAGCTGCAACCTCCGGCGGTTAAAAGTGAAGCTGATGCGGAAGTGCTTAAAACTGCAGTTCCCCTTTCATCCACTAGAGGCTGCAGAACAGAGCATTTTAACGATGTTAAAAAGACCAACTTTACAGCAGAAATAAACATGTTTACAGCAGAAATAAATATGTTCACAGCAGAAATAAACATGTTTACAGCAGAAATAAATATGTTCACAGCAGAAATAAACATGTTTACAGCAAAAATAAATATGTTCACAGCAGAAATAAACATGTTTACAGCAAAAATAAACACGTTTACAGCAGGAATAAACATGTTTACAGCAGGAATAAACATGTTTACAGCAGAAATAAACATGTTTACAGCATAAATAAACATGTTTACAGCAGAAATAAACATGTTTACAGCAGAAATAAATATGTTCACAGCAGAAATAAACATGTTTACAGCAAAAATAAACACGTTTACAGCAGGAATAAACATGTTTACAGCAGGAATAAACATGTTTACAGCAGAAATAAACATGTTTACAGCAGAAATAAACATGTTTACAGCAGAAATAAACATGTTTAAAGCCTGGTTCAAAAATCCATTTAAGGTTTAACAGGTCAGGTTTACCTTCATGACAACTGTGGGGGGAGTGAATTTTTTTCTAACTCGCCCGTTTAAAAGTAATTTAATCTCGAAGTTCGGCATATTTAGGGGCGTGTCCTTTTGATTGACAGGTACCCGATCTCCCGCTTCAAGTCAGAAGAACGTAGAACAACCGCGGTTTTTAGCCGGTTAACAACGTGACTTAGCTTTAGCCCGCTTACCTCCGTTAGCTGGTTAGCTCCTGTTATCTCCGGGTTAGCTCGGTTAGCTCTTAGCTACAGGAAGCTCGGAGTTCGCTAGATGTCAATCATCCACCATGACGCTCACAGCCCCCCTCTCAGCTCCACCTCTTTGCCCATATTTGTATTTTCCTGGTGAGACGACACACATGCCCCTGCCAAGATGGTGATGGTAGGAACCGCCCACCCAGCTTCAATTCAGCTCTTCAGAAACCTACGGGTGACGTCACGGAGGCGCCGCCCATCTTTTATATACTGTCTATGGTTTCCGCCAACGGGTCTGGGTCTGGACAGTTTGGTTCGGAAGGCCCCGATCTCGTGTTTCCATAACAACCATAGCCTTACCTGGAAGGCGATGGATGCTTTAGCTCTGTGATGGCATGATGTGAAAGCAGCACGAAGCAGAGAGAACGGAGGACGCTGCTGGACGTCGTCTTGTGGAGCGTCTGTGGAAACATGGAGATGTTCCTGCTTTCTTTCGGGTCACACAGGAAGTCTCGGTTCTGTCCACCAATCAGCGGATTGCAGCGTGTTAAAGCCTTTAGCATCAGATCGGTAAGGCTGACAGAGGATCAGATGTTCTGGTACAGTCCCAGTGCTACCTGGTGGGGTCCAGATCCAGCCCCACATCCAGTCCTCACCAGTTCCAGCCTCCACGGTGAAACATCTCCAGCTCCTTCCAGTTCTGCTTCTGCTGGCGTTCCTCTTCCAGTCCGGCACATCTCACCTGGAAGCCGGTCTGGACCTGACTCGGCTGTTCAAACACATGAACCCAGTCAGCGTCTCTTCATCAGGATGATGATGGTCCTGCTGGACAACAAACCTCTGTCACAGTCTCTGGGTTTCCTCCAGAACCTCCCTCCTGCCCAGGGTCCCTTCTGACGGAAACATCTCCACACCATGAGGAGAGAAGCACGGCGGTGGCAGCCTCATGGTGTGGAGCTGCTTCAGCGTGTCTGGATCTGTGCCGTGAAGCAGACAGGAAGTAACTCGTGTGTATTTCCAGGAAGCATCAGGTACCTGACGGCCACTGAGCTCCATGTCCTGGTGATGTCCACCAACGCCAACGTGTGCGTTCGATATTCTTTCAAAGAGTTTCTTCCAATGAGGAGTCCTTCAGGAGAACAGGTGGGTGGCAAGTCTGTCTGTCTGTCAAGTCCTGATGGAAAGACGGGACGTCTGGACTTCCGTTAGATTAGACAGTCCGTCTGTCCGTCCAGAAATCTGACTACAGTCCAAATGTCCCAGCTTTCCCTCAGCACTTAAATGCACCGTGTATTTATGGAACTGTCAGGGTTTTTCTCTCCACAATGACAGGAGAAGGTCCAGGTCCAGGGAACCGTTTTGTAGGTTTAGCCTTGGCCGATGGGGAAAGTCACATGATGTGAACTCTGCAGAAGACCGCAATCTGGTCCTAGAGCCAGACCATGATCTGGTCCTGAAGCCAGATTAGGGTCCCATCCTGCTTCCTGAGTCCAGACTGGGAACCAGTTCTGTGGAGGGGACCTAAGACCTGAAGGCTCTACTGGGAACCAGTAAACCAGCTGTCTGAATGAAACTCTGATGGGAAAATGTGGAACTCTGAGATCCTTCAGGTCCAGTGGATCCTGGTCTGGAGTTTTATATGTGAGGGGAAACTGAGATTCTGTTCTGGTCTAAAAGGAAGAAACATGGTGGTGATGAGGATGAAGAGGATGATGGTGAGGATGAGGATGATGATGATGATGGTGATGATGAGGATGATGGTGAGGAGGATGATGATGAGGATGATGGTGTTGATGATGATGATGATGTGAGGATGATGGTGAGGATGATGCGGATGAGGATGATGGTGAGGATGATGCGGATGAGGATGATGGTGAGGATGATGGTGATGAGGATGATGGTGTTGATGATGATGATGATGAGGATGATGATGCGGATGAGGATGATGGTGAGGATGATGCGGATGAGGATGATGGTGAGGATGATGGTGATGAGGATGATGGTGATGATGATGATGATGATGATGAGGATGATGATGCGGATGAGGATGATGGTGAGGATGATGCGGATGAGGATGATGATGAGGATGATGGTGAGGATGATGGTGAGGATGATGGTGTTGATGATGATGATGAGGATGATGGTGTTGATGATGATGATGAGGATGATGGTGAGGATGATGATGAGGATGATGGTGTTGAGGATGATGATGAGGATGATGGTGAGGATGATGGTGTTGATGATGATGATGATGATGGTGAGGATGATGATGAGGATGATGGTGTTGATGATGATGATGAGGATGAGGATGATGGTGAGGATGATGATGAGGATGATGGTGTTGATGATGATGAGGATGATGGTGATGATGATGATGAGGATGATGGTGTTGAAGATGGTGAGGATGATGATGATGATGATGGTGAGGATGATGATGATGATGATGGTGAGGATGATGGTGTTGATGATGATGATGGTGAGGATGATGGTGAGGATGATGATGATGATGATGGTGAGGATGATGGTGTTGATGATGATGATGGTGAGGATGATGATGAGGATGATGATGAGGATGATGATGAGGATGATGGTGAGGATGATGGTGAGGATGATGGTGTTGATGATGATGATGATGATGGTGAGGATGATGATGATGATGATGGTGAGGATGATGGTGTTGATGATGATGATGGTGAGGATGATGGTGAGGATGATGATGATGATGATGGTGAGGATGATGGTGTTGATGATGATGATGGTGAGGATGATGGTGAGGATGATGATGATGGAGAGGATGATGGTGTTGATGATGATGATGATGATGGTGAGGATGATGATGATGATGGTGAGGATGATGGTGTTGATGATGATGATGGTGAGGATGATGGTGAGGATGATGATGGTGAGGATGATGGTGAGGATGATGATGTTGATGATGATGATGGTGAGGATGATGGTGAGGATGATGGTGTTGATGATGATGATGGTGAGGATGATGGTGAGGATGATGATGAGGATGATGGTGAGGATGATGGTGAGGATGATGGTGAGGATGATGATGAGGATGATGGTGAGGATGATGATGAGGATGATGATGATGATGATGGTGAGGATGATGGTGAGGATGATGGTGAGGATGATGATGAGGATGATGCGGATGAGGATGATGGTGAGGATGATGATGAGGATGATGGTGAGGATGATGATGAGGATGATGGTGAGGATGATGGTGAGGATGATGGTGAGGATGATGATGAGGATGATGGTGAGGATGATGGTGAGGATGATGATGAGGATGATGGTGAGGATGATGGTGAGGATGATGATGAGGATGATGGTGAGGATGATGGTGAGGATGATGATGAGGATGATGGTGAGGATGATGATGAGGATGATGCGGATGAGGATGATGGTGAGGATGATGGTGAGGATGATGATGAGGATGATGGTGAGGATGATGGTGAGGATGATGATGAGGATGATGATGAGGATGATGGTGAGGATGATGGTGAGGATGATGATGAGGATGATGGTGAGGATGATGATGAGGATGATGATGAGGATGATGCGGATGAGGATGATGGTGAGGATGATGGTGAGGATGATGATGAGGATGATGGTGAGGATGATGATGAGGATGATGGTGAGGATGATGATGATGATGATGGTGAGGATGATGATGATGTTGAGGATGATGCGGATGAGGATGATGATGAGGATGATGATGAGGATGATGGTGAGGATGATGATGATGATGATGATGAGGATGATGGTGAGGATGATGATGAGGATGATGATGAGGATGATGGTGAGGATGATGATGAGGATGATGGTGAGGATGATGGTGAGGATGATGATGAGGATGATGGTGAGGATGATGGTGGTGTTTGTCTGTGCTTTTAGTGGGCGTTCTCGTCTGACCTGCTGGTGTTGGAACCTGGTCAGAAGTACCGGGTCTCCGTCTCCAACATCCCCAAACCAGAGAACAACCACAGCCACTACGACATCAGCCGCGATGTCCAGGTTTCCGGTGAGTCCAGCGGGGTCTGAGAGGAAGGCAGACTTTGGTCTTATTGAACGGTTAGCATGTGGAACTGGTGTGGAGACATGTAGCAGAACGTTTCTTGTGGTTTCCTCAGACTGCAAAGACCCATTGATGCAGACGACCCAGTTCTGCAGAGACAGGGGTGAGTCACACTCCCGCTGGAGAACGTTTGGATAAACAAGTCGTGTGAACGGGTCGTCTGGTGTCTGCAGGGAGTCTGTGGCAGCCCAACATCAGTGTGAGTTTGCTGAGCCCAGAACCGGCCCTGATGGTCCGCTTCAGCCCAGACCCTCAGTGTGACCAGTACACGGTGATAGTTAAATGTGGGCAGATTTCACATCATGCTGGTGTGGATCAGGTAAGATGTCGCCGTGCTGTGTGTTTCCGTCTGAGTGGGCTGACACAGGTCTGAAGTGGTTCCAGCAGATCATTAACTCACCGTCAGCCTACTTTTTAACCCAGTTCTGGTTTCCTTTGCAGGAAACGTCTGCAGATTTACTGCTGATGTCTGTAACTCTGCTGCATCACAGTGTTTTTGCATTTTGCAGCAGTGTGAGTGGACCTGACATGGACCCAACACAATTATCCAGTATTTTTAAACAACGCTGCACGTCGAGGTGTTCTGGACTCCGTGTCGCGCAATATAAAATACAACAGAATAGAATAGCATAGAAATATTAATTCCAACTTGGGAAATTTAGTAGTTGCAGCCTCCATGTACAATTGTGTTTATAACACGACAACAGAACAAACTAAAACTAAAAAGTATTTGCAAAACATTTTAGAGGAGATAAATAACACTGGTAACATTCGTGATGTTACCTAAGACACAAGAAGCAGTGAACAGTCTTATTGAAGTGGACAGGAATGATTTCCTGTAAGGGTCCGTGTGACCATGAAGCTGTCATAAGGTCATATTATAACCTACTGTCTTATTATAACCGTCTAATGGATTGTTCCAAGCTGGTTAACACGTTGCTATGGTAACGCCCCGTAACGGAGGGATATTACCGTGTTTAACTGGCCGAACTATGTATAGGAAAATAATGCAGCCAGTTGTCACTGACAATGGTATAAAGTATGTTTAGGTGAACTTCCACAACCTACTGCAGTTATTCTACATGGACCTGCAGCCGGAGCCGACTGAGACTGGCCGCCTGGGAGTGCTTTAGGACGGGAGAGGCTCCCGCTGCTCCTTCCTTACAGTAACTGCAGAACAATATGTGCCTTCAAGTCTGTCGCCAAAACACCAGAAAAGTCTCTAATAACTCCAGTAAAAGCTGCTAGATTTGTCGCTTTTAACAAAAAAGTCTCCAGATTTAGTGAGAAAGTCTCCAAGTTGGCAACAGTGTCTGAATGAAAGCAAAGCGGCTGTGGGAGGAGTTTACAGCACAGCGCTGCAACGCCAGAGACGCTCGATTAGCAGCTGAAGACAGCAGGAGAGGAAACTGCAGAGAGAAAATAATCACACCCTTTTATTTTTATCATCGTTGGAAACCCAGATCGTACTGAGATTAAAATCTGATTAATCACCCAGAGCTACTTGCTGCAGTTTGTCGCTAAATGAAAACAGCCATGTCTGCAACTGCAGCTGTGCTGCAGGAACCACACGGAGTCGCTTTAGTTGCCCCGGTTTCACAGCACAGCTGGAGGGGTCTGGTTTGGGAGGAGTCAACATCTGAGATGATGTTCAGGTGGCTTGGTACCGATTCCGTCCATCTTCTGCCGCTTATCCAGGGTCGGGTCGCGGGGCGGCAGCCTAAGCAGGGAAGCCCAGACTTCCCTCTCCCCAGCCACATTTGCCAACTCTGCGGGGGGATCCCGAGGCGTTCCCAGGCCAGCCGAGAGATATAATCCCTCCAGCGTGTCCTGGGTCTTCCCCGGGGTCTCCTCCCAGAGGGACGTCCCTGGACCACCTCACCAGGGAGGTCCAGGAGGCATCCTGACCAGATGCCCGAGCCACCTCAACTGGTTCCTCTCGATGCGGAGGAGCAGCGGCTCTACTCTGATCTCCTCCCGGATGACTGAGCTCCTCACCCTATCTCTAAGGGAGAGCCCGGCCACCCTGCGGAGGAAACTCATTTCAGCCGCCTGTATACGAGATCTCCTTCTTTCGGTCACGACCCACAGCTCATGACCATAGGTGAGGGTAGGAACGTAGATCGACTGGTAAATGGAGAGCTTCGCCTTCTGGCTCAGCTCCTTCTTCACCACGACAGACCGGCGCAGAGTCCGCATTACTGCAGACGCCGCACCGATCCGTCTGTCGATTTCCACGTTGCTTGGCACCAACATGGTTTTAAATGAAAGCAGAATCTGGACCTTCTGTCAGCCTTGAATGAAAAGAGTTTCCTGTCAGCTGCAGCATGTAAAAACGGAGCTGCATGTCAAATCAAATCACATTTTATCTGTAAAACACTTTTCTTACCAAGTACATACGGTAGGACGAGTCCGGTGTGGACTGCAGGGTAGTGGAGCGGTGAGGGCCAGGAAACGTCGTCATGGTGATGACGATGATGCTGTGAAGAGAAATCTGCAGCAAATGACCTCAGACGTTCATGCTGTGATGTTTTTACAGCAGCTGTTTGCTTCATGTTCCATACCTCAGAAACAAAGCTATAACCTTTTTCCAGAACAATCAGATGACCCTGAATGCAACATTCAGCCTGGACAAGTGGCCCAGATCCTGCTGCCAGTTTGATGCTGAGGTAGAGATCCGACTGTAAACACACACAACACACAACAGCATGAAACATGTTCACCTGTTCCTCCTCTGCAGATCAAACCCTGGTTCCCACAGTGTGGAAATGACTGTCCAAGACAAAGGACCACCAAAAACATCTGTCCTCCTGGTCCTCCTGGTCCTCCTGGTCCTCGTCCAGGTTCCTTTTCCTTTTCATCCTGCAGCTTCATGAGGAAACATTTCTAATCTAAATCTGGACGTGTCTCCAAGTCGGACACATGCCTGGAAAATTCTAGTCGACTTGTTTTGTTCCTTCTAGTCAGATCTGAGTTCGTTATGCAGAAATTCCACAAAGTTGGTTGGGATGGTGCGATCAGGGAAGGCGGTTAGTTCCTCGCCATCCATGCTGTTTGCAGCGGGTTTCGTGTAAAATGAGTCATTTCATCGTCACCCTGTATGATGATTTAATCAGCACCAAGTCCGATCTGAGGTCTGAAAAATCTGTCAAACCATTTAACGGTTGTCTTCCTCCAACAAGGTCATCTGTACATCCTGGTCGCCGTGGGAACTGTGGTCATGTGTGTCGTCCTGGCAACTCTTCTGCTGTGTGTTCTCTGCAGAAAGCGAGGTTTGATGAGTTTTGGAGAAATGATCCGTTTTGTTTTTCCCTCTGAGCTTTGACAGAAGCTGGTCTCTGCTTTCAGGTAAACCTGTGATTCCTCCACCGCCTCCGTCACGGCAACTGCTGCCACAACAACCTCCCAAAGTCCTGGTCATCTACTCCCACGACCACCGCCTCTACAAGGACGTGGTCCTGAAGCTGTGCGCCTTCCTTCAAGCCAAATGTGGCACCAAGGTTCTGGTGGACCTGCTGGACTCCACCTCGGTCGGCATGGTGGGCCGGATCCGCTGGCTGGAGTGGCAGCGGCAGCAGCTGAAGAACCCCTCGGATAAAATCCTGGTACTGTGCTCGCGGGGCGTCCAGGCCAAGTGGAGGTCCATGTGTGGTGAGGGGAAGGTGATGCTGAGGGAGGACGTCCTCTCCCCCACCGATGACATCCTCATCCCCTTCCTGAACCTCTTCTTGCCAGACCTGCACCAGGCCGGAATGCTGGGCCGCTACATGGTGGCGTACTTCCAGGACATCAGCGGCGAGGAAGACGTGCCGTCCGTGTTCAACGTGACCGTCAAATACAACCTGATGAAGAACTTTGAGGAACTCTACTTCCGAATCCTGGACATCGAGAAGTACCAGCCGGGTCGGATCAACCAGATCCAGGGGATTGGTGGGGACGACTACTTCAACTGTCCTTCAGGAAGAGACCTGAGGAACGCCATCCATACCTTCCAGGACTACCAGTTACAGCACCCTGACTGGTTTGAGATGGAGTGTGTTGTCAGTGAAGAGGAGGTTCTGACCAACGGTGTGGTCCGTCCGCCACCCGTCCCTCCAGTCTTAGAGTGTTTCCCTCTGATCAGAGACGGACCCCCCGTCTACGCCCATGACATCCACGTCGGTGACCCCAACAACAGCGTTCATGTTCTGACCCCAGAACTGAACCCAGAACTGCATCTTCCATCCGTTCTGACCCCAGAACTGAACCCAGAACGGCATCTTCCATCCGTTCTGACCCCAGAACTGAACCCAGAACGGCATCTTCCATCCGTTCTGACCCCAGAACTGAACCCAGAACGGCATCTTCCATCCGTTCTGACCCCAGAACTGAACCCAGAACGGCATCTTCCATCCGTTCTGACCCCAGAACTGAACCCAGAACGGCATCTTCCATCCGTTCTGACCCCAGAACTGAACCCAGAACGGCATCTTCCATCCGTTCTGACCCCAGAACTGAACCCAGAACGGCATCTTCCATCCGTTCTGACCCCAGAACTGAACCCAGAACGGCATCTTCCATCCGTTCTGACCCCAGAACTGAACCCAGAACGGCATCTTCCATCCGTTCTGACCCCAGAACTGAACCCAGAACTGCATCTTCCATCCGTTCTGACCCCAGAACTGAACCCAGAACGGCATCTTCCATCCGTTCTGACCCCAGAACTGAACCCAGAACGGCATCTTCCATCCGTTCTGACCCCAGAACTGAACCCAGAACTGCATCTTCCATCCGTTCTGACCCCAGAACTGAACCCAGAACTGCATCTTCCATCCGTTCTGACCCCAGAACTGAACCCAGAACTGCATCTTCCATCCGTTCTGACCCCAGAACTGAACCCAGAACTGCATCTTCCATCCGTTCTGACCCCAGAACTGAACCCAGAATGGCATCTGCCATCCCAGTCGGAACATTTGCTGGTCCTGAGTCCTGAGTCCAGCCAGGTCAGGGTGGTGGTAGACCCCCTGCTGCACCCCCCGAGCTACAGTTCAGAGTATGCTTATGTTGCCACGCCCCTCCTGAACAACCAGACCCCCCTCACAGAAGAACCTCAGGTTCCCACCGAGGATGATGAAGAGGACTCCCTCCTGCCGATGAGCCAGCCTTTGGCCCAGGAAGTCCTGCAGACGTCTGTGGACTGGAGTCTGTCAGAACCTTCCCAGCCTGAGGAGATGGACGAGGGGGAAGACCTCCAGCCAGCTGGACAAGCTCCGAGCAGCGGATCTGACCAAGGCTACATCTCCAGTATCTCAACCCAGCTCGAAGGTCCTGGTAACGAGGATCCAATGACGACGTTGGCTAGACTGCAGGACTGGCTTCTCCAGCGGGACCACACGTATTCCAGCCTCAGTCTGGAAAGGGAATGATGGGAGCAGGACTCGGAACCAGAAGATGGATCAGATCTTAGAGACTCTGCAGCCAGATTTCCGAAGCTTCAGTCTGTGAAGAAACTGAGGAAACGATCTTTTTCAGAAGCAGCTTTGCTTCCAGGATGTCTCCACAGTAAAACCGAACTGTTGGCGACCTGAAGCCAGAAAAACAGTCTTTCCTGATGAGGGTTTGTTTTTCCTCATCGGCTCGCGTTCAGATGATTCCCTCCACTGCGTCAGGTCAGGAGAAATAATGATTTCATGTCCCGAAATAAACAAAATGTAGAGAATTTCTTGGTGTCGACAATGATGGTGCAAAAGATTTGATCTGTTTGAGGACCATCAGGCTTCAGCGTCGGTAAACCTGCAGGTGTAAATGTAGGAAGTCTGGTAAATGGCTTGATTTTCTACATTTCCATAAACTACGTATGAAACTAGGATAAGAACCATTCAGTCAACCAGAAACTGGTTGTTTTGTTTTAATGAAGATTTCTGTCCGTTTTCTGACACCAGTTGCGATGCTGCTGCTCCGCGCTGATGAAGCAGTTTTTCTACTTGCTCGTATCGTCGGTAGACACGCAGAATGCGGCTGAATTTCTTCTGTGCATGAAGCAAGACGTCGTAGGGTCCCTGGAAGAGTCGACGGGTTAGGCTGCTGCATCGCTGCACGTGCATCTCAGTGATCTGTGTTAGATTGGAAAGTTCAGAACTAAAGCATGACTTGATGTTGATTGTGTCATGCTTCTATGTTGTGTGAACAGAAAATGTACCGCTGAGTCCGGTTCAGGGTGGCAGGAAAGCTGCAGGTGGGTCCATCGCAGTGTCGGAATGACGTGGTTCTCAGACTCTCTGTGAAGAAGCACCTCAGCTTCTCCACATTCCACCTTTATGTCCTTCGATCTGATGGGAAGGACCTGAACTCTTCCCTCGGCAGGATGCTTCCAGAAGTCCTGACAAGCCAGACGGTCTGAGGCTGTTTCACTTCCTGATTGTGTGTTTGCTCAACGGGTGAATAAAGTTGCTTTGAGGGTACAACAAATACTTTTTGTTACAAAAACAACTATAGACAGCAATGGATGGAGTTTCTTTTTGGGAGCAGCCCCAGAGTTGCAACGTTTTTATATGTAAACAACCCAGCAGGACGGGGATTTGCTAGCAGGCTTCTGCTGAGAGGGGGGTCTGTTCCTACAATCAAGGACCACGTTTCCCATCCTGAGACACAAGCTGGAAGTAAAACCGATTCACCCAGAAAAGGTGGTTTTGTTTTGATCAGGGTAAAAACATCCCACCGATAAGCTACATAAAACTGTAGATGTTGATGGCATTGTGCTACATTTGCCACATGTACACCTATAAACAAGGACATTTTCATCATAAAAGGCGGGGCTTAGGGTGGTGGGCGGAGCTTTCTCATTGTTCTGGTTTCTGGGGGCCTACAGTGAGGATCAATATAAAACAAATAAAGGGGTTTGTGAAAAATGCTTGACTATTTCTTGCCCTTCTAGACATGTATATTAAAATAAATTAGCTTGAAATGTGCATAATTTAGCCATTTTGAAATGTAAAAAAAAACACTGAATGCAAGACAACATAGCCAGAGGAAAAACACAATCTCTTGTTTAATAACCAGGACTGTCTTCTACTCTGCAGAGATATCAGCATACAGGTAGGATGCAAGATGGATGCTGAATTAGCTACTGACATCACAGAAAATATTCATTAGCTCTATAGCGATAACTAACATGTTGCCTGCAACAAGATGCAAGAGAAGGTTACATTTTCTTTTGTAAAAGCAAGGTTTTTATTTCAGGGTCACAGAAATGATCAGTTTGTGGACATTTTACCATACTTAGCTCTGATTTATTTCAGGTTTCACCACATGACACTGTGTTACAGCACACTGATCATATCAGTACAGATACAGTACACAAGGTCACGGCACAGTCAGATCTCCCTGGAAATGTAGACAATGCTCCTGTACCAGGACTCTGGAAATAGATTTATGAGCCATAAGGAGGCAGAGGACAAATGAATGTTTGGAGAGTTTGATGGGTTCCTAGCAGTGACCATGAAGCCTTTTTGACCGGTTCTGCTGACTGAAAACCTGCTGAATGTCACAAGAAGTCACACTGAGGAAATACTGAATAAAACTGTAAGCAGAGGGTTTAATATTCATTGTATAAAACAGACAAATTTAAATAAATGATAGTGATAGTAATTTTCTGCACACCCCAAAGGCCTAAGTCAACATTTCAGCTACAACATGTTGGCACAAAGGTCAAAGGTTTCAGGCTGAAATGCCTTTAGGTACAGCAGGTAAGGTATCAAACACACCAACATCCTCTGCAGATGATCCAGAACCAGCAGCGTGTCTGGTTTTCAACCAACCCAAACGAGCTCATGTCACTCCGCTGCTAATCGCTCTTCACTGGCTTCCGGTCGCAGAACGCATCAAATATAAAGCTCTGCTTCTGGTTCACAAAACAACTCAAACGGCTCCCGTCTACCTTCACTCCCTAATCCAGACCTCCACTCCCTCTCCACAGCTACGTTCCACCAGTGAAAGACGCCTCGTGTTACCACCACAACGTGGGACTAAATCACCAGCCAGACTCTTTTCCTCTGTTGTTCCACGATGGTGGAATGATCTCTCAAACTCTGTCCGCTCTGCAGAGTCCCTGTCTACTTTTAAGACCCAGCTGAAGACTCAGCTCTTCAAGGAGAACTTCAACACTTAGTATAGCTGTATTTGTTGGAAAGTTGGAGAACTTAGGCCTGTTCTTCGCAACAAACTTTATAGTATTAATTCTTTGTATTATAACATAGATGATATTATGTGGTGGGAGGGAGAAAACAAAACAACAAAAGAAAGTCTGTAGCACTTCATGGAAGGACCTGCGTCCAACTGGACAGTCCACTACCACCTTCCTACCATGTCCTCTACTGTTTGGTTTCCTGCTTGTGTTGTTCTCACTCTCATATGTAAGTCGCTTTGGATAAAAGCGTCTGCTAAATGAATAGAATAGAATAGAATAGAATATTTCCCTCCTTTTCAATGAAGCTGCTGATGTGAATTGTTAGCAGATTTTTGTCAAAACAAAACCAATCCAGACAAACAAAGAAACCAAAACAAGCATGCTGAGAAAAGTTCTGTGGAATCTAACGGGAAAAGGGCTGAACACATGAAGGCAGCAGCTGTTGTGGCCCCCACAGGTGGCTGATAAACAGCCGCAGAAAGCAAAGATCTCTGGAGACCTTTACAAAACATCCCAGTGCCACTGGGAGAGTTCTGAACTTCTGGATGTTCAGAGCTGATGGTGGAACTATGGCTACAACAAACAATTGCTCACAAGATTTCTGACGGAGGAGTAAAAGTAATGACCAGAAGAGCTGAGAACCACCTGTGGACAGCTTCAGAAAGACCTTGAACCTGTTGCGTTAACTTACTCAAAGAAATCAATAATGGCTGAAAATAAGACAATAAAGTGTGGCCTACTGAATATTAGATCCCTCCCAAATAAGTCTTTATTAGTCAATGACTTGATAGGTGATCAGCACATTGATTTATTCTGTCTTACGGAAACCTGGTTACAGCAAGAGGATTATGTTAGTATTAATGAAGCTACGCCAGCTAACTATTTAAACTTTCACATTCCTAGAACTACAGGCAGAGGAGGAGGTGTTGCAGCTATTTTTCAGTCAGAATTATTAATTAATCCTAAGCACAAAACTAACTATAAATCCTTTGAATTCCTGACATTAATTTATCTCATCCAAAATGGAATTGAGAGAAACCGCTCCTTTTAGCATTAGTGTATCGCCCACCTGGACCTTACTCCGAGTTTCTGACCCAATTCTCTGATCTCTTGTCTGAGTTAGTGCTGACTACTGATAAGGTCATTGTACTAGGTGATTTTAATATTCATGTTGACCATGAAAATGATAGTTTAAACATTTCCTTTAGCTCTATTCTAAACTCAATTGGGTTTTCACAAAATGTCCATGGAGCCACTCACTCTCATGGTCACACTCTTGATCTTGTTCTAACATCTGGTATTGAGACTGATAAGCTCAAAATATTTCCTCAAAACCCTGTCTTGTCCGATCACTTCTTATTAACCTTTGAATTCACTTTATTTAGGTAAGATTATGAAGGCTCCCTGGTTTAATTCCCAGCTTCGAGCTCTAAAACAGGCGTCAAGGCGTTTGGAAAACAGATGGCGTTCATCATGACTAGAGGAGTCTCACTTAACCTGGAAAGAAAGTTTAATCATATACAAAAAAGCCTTACGTACGGCAAGAACAGCTTATTATTCATCATTGATAGAGGAAAACAAAAACAACCCTCGGTTTCTTTTCAGCACTGTAGCTAGGCTTACTAGGAGCCGGAGCGCTGTGGAGCCATGTATTCCTTTCTCACTTAGCTGTGATGATTTCATGTATTTTTTCAGGAATAAAATTGACACTATTAGAGATCAAATCCATAATATTCTTCCTTCTACCTATAATGTTGAGCCTGTTGTGGTCTCTGAAGCATCCTTAGAACCAGGATCTGACTTGTGTCTAAATAGTTTCTGTCCTGTCCAACCCTCTGAATTAACTAAAATAATAGCTTCATCTAAACCATCCACCTGTATCTTAGACCCTCTCCCAACGAGCCTCTTTAAGGACATTTTCCCTTTAATTAATACATCACTACTAAATCTTATCAATATCTCTTTAGTGACAGGATATGTACCACAATCATTTAAAACTGCTGTAATCAAGCCTTTACTTAAAAAGCAATCTCTGGATCCAGAGGTGATAGCAAATTATAGACCTATATCTAATCTCCCGTTTATGTCCAAAATTCTGGAGAAAATAGTTTCAGCTCAGCTACATGCCCACCTGAGCAGAAATAATTTATTTTAAGAGTTTCAGTCAGGATTTAGAGCTCATCATAGCACTGAGACGGCATTGGTGAAAGTTACTAATGACCTTCTTATGGCCTCAGACAAAGGACTTGTGTCCGTACTTATCTTGCTTGATCTTAGTGCTGCATTTGATACAGTCGATCATAACATTCTGTTACAGAGACTAGAACAGGTGATTGGAATTACAGGTACAGCGTTAAGCTGGTTTAAATCATATTTATCTGATAGACTTCAGTTTGTTCATGTAAATGACAAGTCCTCCTCCCAAACTACAGTAAGTCATGGAGTTCCTCAAGGTTCTGTACTTGGACCAATACTCTTGACGCTATATATGCTCCCTTTAGGCAAAATTATTAGACAGCATGGAATAAACTTTCATTGTTATGCAGATGATACTCAACTATACTTATCCTTTAAACCAGATGAAACAAATCAGCCCAATAGGCTACAAAATTGTCTCATAGACATAAAGACTTGGATGTCTAGAAATGTTCTCCTCTTAAACTCAGATAAGACTGAAGTAATTCTCGTTGGATCTGAAAAACTCAGAGCTAAATTTTCCGGTTTTGTAATGAACCTGGATGGCATTACTTTAGCTTCCAGTGCTACAGTGAGAAACCTTGGAGTAATATTTGACCCTGACCTGTCCTTTGGCCCACATATTAAGCAGGTTACTAAAACAGCCTTCTTTCATTTACGTAATATAGCCAAAATTAGGGACATTCTGTCTCAGAGTGATGCAGAAAAACTGGTTCACGCTTTTGTTACTTCGAGACTAGATTACTGTAACTCTCTATTACTGGGCTGTCCTAAATATGCCCTGAAAAGCCTTCAGCTGATCCAGAATTCTGCAGCCAGAGTCCTGACCAGAACCAGCAGGAGAGATCATATTTCTCCAGTTTTAGCCTCTCTTCATTGGCTGCCTGTTGAATCTAGAATAGAATTTAAAATCCTTCTCCTTACATTTAAAGCCCTCCACAACCAGGCACCACTATATATCAAAGACCTCATTGTTCCTTATATACCAAGCAGAGTACTTCGTTCGCAGACTGCAGGCTTACTTGTGGTTCCTGGAGTCTCAAAGAGCCGAGCAGGAGGCAGAGCCTTTGGTTATCAGGCCCCTCTCTTATGGAATAAGCTCCCAGTTAGTGTTAGGGAAGCAGACACCCTCCCCACCTTTAAGACTAGGCTGAAGACTTATCTTTTTGATAAGTCCTATAGCTAGGGATGGTTAGCATCCCTTAGTTATGCTGCTATAGGTTTAGACTGCTGAGGGACATTTCCTGATACACTGAGCTTCTTTCTTTTTCTCTTTATCTCTTTCTTTTACCCCCCCCCCCCCCCCCATAACAGTGTTGCATCATTAACATGTATGTCTCCTGTCTCAGCAGGTCTCCCTGGCCGGGAGTAGCAGTTCCTGTTGTCTGTTGTCTTTCTGTCCTCTTCCCCCCACACAGCAGAGGCAGATGGCTGCCTGTCCTGAGCCGGGTTCTGCCGGAGGTTTCCTTCCTGTTAAAAGGGAGTTTTTTCCTTCCCACTGTCGCCAGTGTGCTTGCTCAGGATGGGAGATTGAGTTGGACTCAACTCAACCTGTTGGTTTCCTTATATAGGCTGTTATGAATTGGCCTTCATTATGTTTTCCCCTCTGTCTGTAAAGCGTCTTGAGATGGCATTGCCGTGATTTGACGCTATATAAATAAAGTTGAATTGAATTGAATTGAATTGGCTTCAATCCAGACAGCCTGCATGAACACGGACCACACAAGCTGGACTTGGGGGCCTGACGATGGGCCAGACTTTATCAGGGGAATCAAACAGGGTCTTAGAGAGAAAACATCTTTCTATTAACAATCTGGAAAGCAACAAGTTCAGAAAAGACCTTAAAGAAAGTTGTAAATTGGTTGTTTGGGTGCAGATTGTGGAGTTTGATAGCAGGGTTATGAGTTCTGGTCTGCTGTCTGGTAGTAGTAGTCTGGTACAGGCTGGGTCCTTGTGTTGGGAGCTGTGGGGCTGCAGATCCTGGTCTGAGGCATGCATCCTCCTGATCTGTGTCCTTCCTTACTAAAAGTCAGAAACCCTTTCTCTTCAGACAGGTTACAGGATATATTTGTCCACATTTTCATGCTATAACTACTTTGAAACCAGCTAGCAGCATTGCTAACTTCCTGTTTAAATGAAACTGGATCGTGTAGCGTTAGCTTACTTCAGCGTTAAGTAACAGGGCTTCTCTTTGAGAAGCTTTAGTTTATTTTCAAATCCAATGTGAATTTCTTGGTGAACCAAGTTGACCTGTAGTCAATAAATACACTGACTAAAACCTAAATATGACATTATGTTAGAACTATGCTAGCACTAGCATATTAGCACTGCTACAGCTTGATGCTAACATCAGGTTAATCTTCTTAAAGTACTTCCACAAAGATAAAATCTCTTCTCAAAATGTGCAGTCAGACGTTGACATTCTGAAGGAATGACGAGTAAGGAAACTACTTTATACTTCAAACTCCACCAGGAGGATAGAAATGAAATAATCATACACAGAGATGGAAACTGTCCGCTGGCTTCAGGGGAAATGTTGATGTGTTGATTCTTACTTTACATGCTGTAAAAGCAGATTAGGCAAAAACAACTTCCATCTAAAGGCTTGACCTGATTCCACTACTTCCACCATGGTCACTGGTGAAATCCATCCTGAACTGGGTCCAAACAAACATTTCTGTATGGTGTTTGTAGAGAGTCATTAAATCCTTTCTGATCTATGAAGACAAGCAACTGATCCGGTAAAGATGGACCCATATTTGGTTGCTAAAGTGCAGTGTCCTTATTTACATGACTGTATCTATTCTAACAATAGATTTCTATATTCATGACAATTTCACATTAAACATTTAACAAATTGAAATTCTCGGTGTAAACCACATTTTACCCAACATCACAATAAGAAGCGAAAAACCTTCACTTTATCCCAGTGATTTAGTTAAGAGGTCAGATCCACATCAGCCAGTTTTCAACCAGAACATCATCTTCCTTCAACGTGTGCACGTCGGATTTGTCTTAGGGCTGGGGGATACGACCAAACTCTCATATCCCGATACAGCTCATTTTATATCTCCATAACGATGTACATAACCATATAAACTGTGTAATGTTGTGTCAGTCATCAGTTATGTATCAGATGTTGCTAGGCAACAGCAGCAGTGATCTCCTTCCATCTGGGGGAACTATGGCCGTATGACGTTCCACAGGTAAATACCTGCTGCAGCGTTTGGTCTGGAGTTTATTCTGAGATTTTTCCTCCACTAGACGCTGCTTTTGCTGCTTTTATTGACTCTATTCTTTATTCTGGATTCTTTATCCTGATTCCTGCAGGTGATAAAATGAGTTAGTTGTGTCGGAGTCCGTTGTTGGGACTGTGAGCTAGTCTGTTGTCGGTTCCACGTCGCTCTTTTTATATCCAAACCGCATCCAGATGGAAATTTCCCTCTTTTAGGAACAAGCTCATGCAGTGTGCATGCTGGAAAGCGCATCTTGACATTAAATACTGTAGTAAAGCACCTTATTGTGGCGTAAACAACAGAGCCTCATATAAAACAATAGACATTTTCTATCGTCCAGACGATTTATATCGTCATATCACCCAGCCCTAATTTGTCTGTAAATCCATCTGAGAGGTCAACAACATGAGACGAGAAAAGCTATGAGTAAATATTGTCTGAATGAGCTTCTGGGGACGGACAACCTGCTTAAACACTGCTGATATAAAAACAATAAGGCTAATAGGAAATGGTTTAACCCCATAAATGTGCCAGTCCTCCGATGGTGTCAGTATCCCTGAATGCATCAGTCTCCATGTTTAAACCTCTGACATAAAAACTACTGTGTGTCTGGAGCAGACTGTAACCTCACGTTCCTGCTCATCCCTTCTGTGCTGCACACAAGGCACAACTCACCGCAACTGATTGCCTTCATCTCAAACACAAGGCAGTAAATATTCTTCATAGAACATTGACATATTGCACAACGTTATCATTTTCTTCTCCATCATCACATCCCAGCTTTCAAAGAAAGATACGTCAGTTTAGGGAACTAGTGTGGAATCACATCTGGATCATCTTTAGCTCATTAATATGCAAACATTTCCATCTGATGAAGATCTCCAAACAAACTGTTGGTCTTAGTTCTGTTGTTGGCAGAAAAAACACCCCCAACCTCCCAAACTAAAAGAAAACCAGCAGCAGGAAGTACCTAAAGAGGAGGTAGCTGGACTTCCTGCTTCTGGGCGACATTTCCTCCCGTCCGTGTGCCAAAGAGGACCAGACATGTTTACGTTATGTCTGATCTCTGAGTCTTCCTGGACTTTTGGAGGTGGTGAAGCAGTCTTGGAGAGTCCAACTGCTTTCTCTTTAAGCCGGGGATGTCCAAAGTTTGTCCTCGAAGGCTGCTGTCCTGCAGGTTTTAGATATTTCCTGCTGCAACACCTGAATTCAACTGATCTGTCTCCAACCCACCTTCTTTGTATCTTTATTTCTTTTGCAGCATGAAAAAGTCCATTTTCAGTAAGGACCTTTTGTCCAGCGCTGCATGGCCTCCAGACTGTTTTCACGTCCAGCTCCTGAGAGGGTGGATGCTGGCCGGAAACCCAAACCGTTAGGAAGCTAACAGGAAAGTCTGGACATGAACCCTCAGTATGAGAGCAGAGTCCTTCCACACAGCCAGAGGAAGCCAACAAGAGACAGAAGCTGAGGAAGGCGTTGACGAAGACCTGCTGAAGATCACACAGCGGTCCATAGAAAAGCTTAAACCCGTCCAGGTGTGGAGAGCCAAACAAAACTCTTCAGGGGACTCAGAATGTCTGTTGTTTCCAGGAATCCTGCTCCAGTTCAGCAGTGAGGCCACCAGGACAATGAAGACGGTTCTGACGTCGCCGTGTGTCTGGGAACTGAAAATCCATCCATCCGGTAGAACCAGTAGAAACTGGTAGAAAGGTCTACACTCCCAGTCAAAAGTTAAGACATCCTTTCCCATTAAAACCAATGGGAAAGCGTGTTTGACTGGTAGTGTGTGTGTTTGTCATCTCTGGACCTTCAGATTCCCAAACAACTAAAAAAATCCATTTAAAAATTCTCTTGCAGAGAAATCAAAAGGTTATGAACAGCGTCAGACGGTCCGGGTCTTTAGGGACCTCCACACATGTGATGACTACTGGTTTTTTCTGACCATCTGCACAGATTAATGAGTTGGGGTTAAAGTGAAGGGGTGGGGGTCAGCTGATGGAGGTTTTCAATTCCAGACAGGAACCTGAAAGTTCATGTCCTTCCACCCGAGGGCAGCCAGGGGGCAGATTAGGAAGCATGAAATGCTGGTTAATTATATTTACTTATTTATTTAACATTTGGTTTCATTATTAATCCAGAAGAATCTTTGTTATCTTATTGCTTCCAGCAAGGCGGCCATGTTTGTACCGGTGTCTCTCTGTCTGCTGGCGACTTCACGTAAAAACTACTGGGTGGATCTGTTTTTCTGAGAATGGATCCGACTGAGATTCCATCCCATTCTGGGAGCGATCCAGAAGGAGTTGTGGACACGGGACACAGAAAAGATTCTTCTAATACGGCTTGAAATGAGCTGCTTGCAGCGGCCTGGGCTCTCCGACTGCCTTTATTTAACTAAACTGCTGATCTGGATCTGAAACGCTGGAACATTAAGCCTTGTGCATCATTACAGACATTTCTGGACGTTTGGGATTTTTTCCTCTGGATCCATCACGCCTGTGTTGGTGCAAGCAGCATAATTATTTGTCAGAAATTCGCTCTTCATAAATGTTAGAATGCAGCTTGTGATGAACAGAATTTCATGCTCGGGTCTGGAAAAGAGCCCATGTTAACTAAAACTCACCCATTTCATTATTTATCTAGAACATTAGATTTGGCAGAAATCTGTTTGGGGCCACCACCAGGCAGTGGTGGGAAGGGCCCCCAGATGGCCAGCTGCGGCCCTGGCCCACACGACCTCCGCTGGTTGTCTGGATGCAGATGTTTCCAACTCCGGCTCTAGGACTGGCTCACAGCCAGGGTGTTGACGTACCCGTGCGGACACATGTCGTTCTCAGACACGCAGTGGGAGAACTGGGCCGGGTTGCCCCCCCCGGCCAGCCTCCGGACCCCGTGCACCGCCACGCACTGCTCCAGCAGCTCCAGCAGCCGGCACACCAGGAAGAAGATGTTCTTGAACATGAAGACGGGTACTGGCATCTTGTAGACGTACACCTGGAAACACCTGACCACGAGCAGCGGCGCGTTGACCAGCAGGCCGCTGGAGAAGCGCGCGCACAGCCGCCCGTAGCGCAGTTCGGACGCCGTCAGCTCGTGGAGCCAGACCACCGGGAGCGCGAGCGCCACGAAGTACACGGAGATCACGGTGTACTTCAGGTACACGGAGGGCAGCTCGTTTCTCAGCAGCATCTCCAGCAGCGTGAAGCTGTCCAGGAGGTCCAGGCACGTGCTCAGGAAGCAGCTGTGGGAGTGGTGGCGCGTGGAGCCGTTCAGGTCCACCACGATGGAGTTGATGAGGCAGAAGAGCAGCGGCGCGGACAGCAGCACGAGGACCTTGAAACCGGTCAGTCCGCACGGGACTTTCAGCGCGATCTGCTCCAGGATGGACGTCTCCAGGATCAGCACCACCTTGGGCGTGCACGCGATCACGTAGATGAGCCAGGCCAGGTAGGCGTAGGTGAACTCCCCCAGGTTGCAGCCGAACATGGAGCTCTTCTGGTGGAAGCCGCACGCGCGCTCCCGCTTGCTGCGCGCGTTCTTCAGGAAGAAAATCCCCCAGCCCGAGACCACCACCAGGTCCGTGGCGATCCACGAGCACCAGTACAGGTCGGTGAAGACGATGAGGTAGAAGTCCAGCACCCCTCCCTGGAAGAGCAGGAGCAGGAAACACAGCGCCTTGTACAGCAGGCTGCGCGTGCTCCTGTGCGCGAGCAGCGGGGCGCTCTGCATCAGCTCCCCGGATGTCATGGTGCAGGCGGCGGCTGCGGAGGATGAGGAGGATGAGGAGGATGAGGAGGAGACCAGGAGCTGGAAGCTGCTGGTCTGGGTGTCCCGCCCCCGGCTCGGCTGCCCGGACTCAGAGGGGGAGGATGGGGAGGAGACGGGGGAGTCTGGCCAGAGGCTCGGTTCGGGTCGGAGAGGATCGGAATTCGGTTTGTCTTTCTCCCACTCAGAGATCATCGCAGCCGCCTCCTTCTCTCCGCTTCTCCTCCTTCCTGGTGATGCTGAAGGTGGAGACAGAGGAAAGGAAGGCGTGGACTCTGCTGGAGCGGACCGTCTGCTTCACCTGCCTCCCGGACATTCCCTCATCTTCATGGAAAACGGAGACAAACCGACTGGAAATAAACACATTTACTGAAAAACGGACCCATGTCGCACGCGCTGTCCACAGCGTGGGTCTCTGTCAGGTCTGGGATGCAAATAAAAACAGAACTAAATTAGTCAGAAACCTCTTCAAGCCAAAGTTTAGTCCCAGTAGAATATCTGGAAACCTCTTCTTCTAACATCTGGAAACATCTGGGAAGTGAGGAGAGCAGCTGCTGGAGTTTTAGGAGAGGAATGTCGTCCCGTTCTGGTCTGATGCAGGATTCCAGCTGCTCTACTGGACCTTGTTGCTGGATTTCTGCTTCCATGATGCTCCAGATGTTTTGTACTAGTTAAAACATCTGGACTGCAGCAGACCAGTTCTCCTGTTCCACCATCAGGATGTGGTCCAGCATGGTGGAACCTGCAAGATGTGTTGCCAGTTTAGCTGATCAGTTGTCAAGATGTTGCCAGATGTTACTTTTCCAGCCTTTCGTTGCTCCAACTGTTTACAGATGTGTTGCTGCGTCAGATTCACAAGAAAATGTCTTCATGAGAATCTGAAACTGTGGCAGTTTTCCACACAGAGCCGCCTTACTGGGCAGGGCTACAGAAATATACTGAAATGATGTTTTTATTCATCTTTAAAGTGAGTAAATTAATCTTTTTTAAGTTTCTGAGGGGGGGGGGACTATTACCCAGCAGGGCCAACTGGGGGGATTTCACCATTTAGAAAAGGCCGCAGCTTCAGTCTGCATCTGGACAACTAATATGTTAAAATAAAAAATGTATTTATTGAACAAAGTGTTTAAAAACTACAATAAAACCCATTCAGCAGATCAGAATGTGGACATGGGGGGGATCGGAAGCAACCTGCCAACTCAAACACCATAAAGACGGCAGTTCTGGTGAGTCTGTGTGAACTGTAGCCTCAGTTTGCTGTTCTTACTGACAGGAGGGAACCTGCTGTGGTCTTCTGCTGCTGGAGACCATCTGCTTCCAGGCTGGACGGCTTCAGACGGTTTAAGCCACTGAAACGCTGAAGTGTGTTTTCTCCACTGTGTGTGAATGTGTTGAGCTGCTGTCTGATTGGCTGATGAAACATTCGGGTTAACAGGAAGTTGAACAGCTGGAGCTGATAAAGTGGACGTTGACATTCATTTTTACACAAACGAGCAGAAATCAACTTTCTTATTAATTCTGAAAAACAGTTCCAGACTTCGTCCCGACTAAACGGAGATACCCTTTAAACCATGGTCCTGGGATGCAGTTGCCATGGCAGCCCCTCTGGCGCAGCAGTGGGATGAGGTCCTCTGGACCAAACCTGATGGACGGAGTTAGAGTTTGACATCAAGCTAATGTAAAAAGATTTGGACTCAACACAGGAGACATATTCATAATAAACTTTAATTTCAAGTTGGATGGCTTTGGGACAGTGTGTGGAGTCTGCAGCAGCTGGATGAGCTGCTGGGCTTCATCAGAGACAAGTCAGAAACAGTGAAATGATCAACTCCAGGATACCCTGACACACAGCTCTAGCCTTCTCCGTCTGCAGGACGGACTCTGGCAAAGCCGGGTCTGGAGAGGAGACAGGAACACATCTGTCCACCTGAGCCAGAAGATCTGGAACATCTGGAAACCAGAAGGCCATGAAAGTCTGACTGCAAACATCTGGAAACAACCAACCGTCCTCTGGTCAGAACCTTCGGAGAGAAAATCGACTCATGCAGGATCTGTAAAACGTGTAAAATCATTTGTACTTTGGTATTTTATATAAATATTTATTCTGACAGAAATCCTCCAACATGAATCGTCTCCCTACAAGCTCAGACGGTGACGCTGTCCAGGTGGGAAACGTTTCCTGACAACAGGCGTGGTGCGTTTAGGTGCAGGTGGAAAGCTGGGACGTTTCATCTGATTTTCTACTAATTCAAAGTGAGCAGGTTGCTTTCTGAGAAGGGATGCTGTGTTCTGACCCAGCTTCCTGAGAACTGTCGTCATGGAAACCACCGGCATAGTTGGAGATTAAAATGTCAGCTTTCCACGAGCACTTCAACGCACCACGCACACAAAGTGTTCAGCTAGCAGGCAGGCGAGACGAGTGTAAAATCCCTGGTGTGTGTGTGTGTGATGCCTTCCAGGACATTCACCAACATTTGTGTTGGAGCCTTTTTGAACACAAATCTAAGATTTGTAACGTTGAAGGTAAAAATTTCTGCATAAAACGTGGATTTTGTCATCTGTGTGGAAACATCTTTGGTTGGTAAGAAACCAAAGTTGGAAATGATTTTAGCTCACACACACGCCTGATACGGAGTCCATTTTCCCTCCATAAAATCATTCAAACAGAACAACAAAACCAAAGATGAGGACAGCGCGAGCCGTGCTAGCAGTCAGGCTCCAGTCCGGCTCTGGCTCCGGTTCTGGCTCCAGTTCCGGTTCTGGCTCCGGCTCCAGTTCCGGTTCTGGCTCCGGCTCCAGTTCTGGCTCCGGCTCCAGTTCCGGTTCTGGCTCCGGCTCCAGTCCGGCTCTGGCTCCGGCTCCAGTTCCGGTTCTGGCTCCAGTTCCGGTTCTGGCTCCGGCTCCAGTTCCGGTTCTGGCTCCGGCTCCAGTTCTGGCTCCGGCTCCAGTTCCGGTTCTGGCTCCGGCTCCAGTCCGGCTCTGGCTCCGGCTCCGGCTCCAGTCCGGCTCTGGCTCCGGCTCCAGTTCCGGCTCCGGCTCCGGCTCCGGCTCCAGTTCCGGTTCTGGCTCCGGCTCCAGTTCCGGTTCTGGCTCCGGCTCCAGTTCTGGCTCCGGCTCCAGTTCCGGTTCAGGCTCCGGCTCCAGTCCGGTTCTGGCTCCAGTTCCGGCTCCAGTTCAGGCTCCGGTTCAGGCTCCGGCTCCAGTCCGGCTCCGGCTCCAGTCCGGTTCTGGCTCCAGTTCCGGCTCCAGTTCAGGCTCCGGTTCAGGCTCCGGCTCCAGTCCGGCTCCAGTTCCAGTTCAGGCTCCGGCTCCAGTCCGGTTCTGGCTCCAGTTCCGGCTACAGTTCAGGCTCCGGTTCAGGCTCCGGCTCCAGTCCGGCTCCAGTTCCGGTTCTGGCTCCGGCTCCAGTTCCGGTTCTGGCTCCGGCTCCAGTCCGGTTCTGGCTCCAGTTCCGGCTACAGTTCAGGCTCCGGTTCAGGCTCCGGCTCCAGTCCGGCTCCAGTTCCGGTTCTGGCTCCGGCTCCAGTCCGGTTCTGGCTCCAGTTCCGGCTACAGCTCCAGCTCCAGTTCAGGCTCCGGTTCAGGCTCCGGCTCCAGTTCCGGTTCAGGCTCCGGCTCCAGTCCGGTTCTGGCTCCAGTTCCGGCTACAGCTCCGGCTCCAGTTCAGGCTCCGGCTCCAGTTCCGGTTCTGGCTCCGGCTCCAGTCCGGTTCTGGCTCCAGTTCCGGCTACAGCTCCGGCTCCAGTTCAGGCTCCGGTTCAGGCTCCGGCTCCAGTCCGGCTCCAGTTCCGGTTCTGGCTCCGGCTCCAGTCCGGCTCTGGCTCCGGCTCCGGCTCCAGTTCCGGTTCTGGCTCCGGCTCCAGTCCGGCTCTGGCTCCGGCTCCGGCTCCAGTTCCGGTTCCGGCTCCGGCTCCGGTTCTGGCTCCGGCTCCGGTTCTGGCTCCGGCTCCAGTTCCGGTTCTGGCTCCGGCTCCAGTTCCGGTTCTGGCTCCGGCTCCAGTCCGGTTCTGGCTCCAGTTCCGGCTCCAGTTCAGGCTCCAGTTCAGGCTCCGGTTCAGGCTCCGGCTCCAGTTCTGGCTCCGGCTCCAGTCCGGTTCTGGCTCCAGTTCCGGTTCTGGCTCCGGCTCCAGTCCGGCTCTGGCTCCGGCTCCGGCTCCAGTTCCGGTTCTGGCTCCGGCTCCAGTTCTGGCTCCGGCTCCAGTCCGGTTCTGGCTCCAGTTCCGGTTCTGGCTCCGGCTCCAGTCCGGTTCTGGCTCCAGTTCCGGCTACAGCTCCAGCTCCAGTTCAGGCTCCGGTTCAGGCTCCGGCTCCAGTTCCGGTTCTGGCTCCGGCTCCAGTCCGGTTCTGGCTCCAGTTCCGGCTACAGTTCAGGCTCCGGTTCAGGCTCCGGCTCCAGTCCGGCTCCAGTTCCGGTTCTGGCTCCGGCTCCAGTTCCGGTTCTGGCTCCGGCTCCAGTCCGGTTCTGGCTCCAGTTCCGGCTCCAGCTCCAGCTCCAGTTCAGGCTCCGGTTCAGGCTCCGGCTCCAGTTCCGGTTCTGGCTCCGGCTCCAGTCCGGTTCTGGCTCCAGTTCCGGCTACAGCTCCGGCTCCAGTTCAGGCTCCGGTTCAGGCTCCGGCTCCAGTTCCGGTTCTGGCTCCGGCTCCAGTCCGGCTCTGGCTCCGGCTCCGGCTCCAGTTCCGGTTCTGGCTCCGGCTCCAGTCCGGCTCTGGCTCCGGCTCCGGCTCCAGTTCCGGTTCTGGCTCCGGCTCCGGCTCCGGCTCCAGTTCCGGTTCTGGCTCCGGCTCTGGCTCTGGCTCCAGTCCGGCTCTGGCTCCGGCTCCGGCTCCAGTTCCGGTTCTGGCTCCGGCTCCAGTTCTGGCTCCGGCTCCAGTCCGGTTCTGGCTCCAGTTCCGGTTCTGGCTCCGGCTCCAGTCCGGCTCTGGCTCCGGCTCCGGCTCCAGTTCCGGTTCTGGCTCCGGCTCCAGTTCTGGCTCCGGCTCCAGTCCGGTTCTGGCTCCAGTTCCGGTTCTGGCTCCGGCTCCAGTCCGGTTCTGGCTCCAGTTCCGGCTACAGCTCCAGCTCCAGTTCAGGCTCCGGTTCAGGCTCCGGCTCCAGTTCCGGTTCTGGCTCCGGCTCCAGTCCGGTTCTGGCTCCAGTTCCGGCTCCAGTTCAGGCTCCGGTTCTGGCTCCGGCTCCAGTTCTGGCTCCGGCTCCAGTCCGGTTCTGGCTCCAGTTCCGGTTCTGGCTCCGGCTCCAGTCCGGTTCTGGCTCCAGTTCCGGCTACAGCTCCAGCTCCAGTTCAGGCTCCGGTTCAGGCTCCGGCTCCAGTTCCGGTTCTGGCTCCGGCTCCAGTTCCGGTTCTGGCTCCGGCTCCAGTCCGGTTCTGGCTCCAGTTCCGGCTACAGCTCCAGCTCCAGTTCAGACTCCGGTTCAGGCTCCGGCTCCAGTCCGGCTCCAGTTCCGGTTCTGGCTCCAGTTCCGGCTACAGCTCCGGCTCCAGTTCAGACTCCGGTTCAGGCTCCGGCTCCAGTCCAGCTCCAGTTCCGGTTCTGGCTCCGGCTCCGGCTCCAGTTCCGGTTCTGGCTCCAGTTCCGGCTACAGCTCCGGCTCCAGTTCAGACTCCGGTTCAGGCTCCGGCTCCAGTCCAGCTCCAGTCCGGTTCTGGCTCCAGTTCCGGCTACAGCTCCGGCTCCAGTTCAGACTCCGGTTCAGGCTCCGGCTCCAGTCCGGCTCCAGTTCCGGTTCTGGCTCCGGCTCCAGTTCCGGCTCCGGTGGATCCCAGCTGCTGCAGCTTCATCATTTCAGCTTTAAAAAGTTCATCATGACAACAATTAAAAGAAAATGCAGAGAAAACAGAAGCAGCACATGAAAATGATTATGGTAAATTTATTAAACAGCACAATATATTGGCTTCATCATCATCAGCAGCTTTTATAAACAAACAGGAGAGAAGATCCGGCCTTCCAAACCGTATGTAAAACCTTACAACATGCCCATCGCACATACAGTAAATGGTGCCGAGTAAGTTCAAGTGCAGAGTCTCAGAAGTATGTACAAACACCTGGGAGATGAGAAACAGATCCACAAACTGACAATGTTTATTATCTGAGCAAAGTTACTTTAGTTAAATCTTAGATCAGTTTTCCCTTCACAGATACGCACAG
Organism: Telmatherina bonti; assembly: GCF_933228915.1. NCBI lineage: Eukaryota > Metazoa > Chordata > Actinopteri > Atheriniformes > Telmatherinidae > Telmatherina > Telmatherina bonti. Next base: position 2,582,543 of record NC_136632.1, on the reverse strand, counting down.
GAACTCACGAGGATAATGTCTAGAAAGTGTTTAGCACGAGCGCATCGAGTCGTGGAAATCTTTTTTTATTCTTTTATAAACTCATTTATTAATGGCCTGCTTAAAGGCACTGCCACAATACAAGGGGGGGGCTACTGTCCATCACTCACACAAGACAGTCCATTCTAGTGTCTAGTATATACTGGGGTTGGGGTGGAGGTGGGGCTGCTATAGGTAAATCTCGTAGAAATCGTCCAGCTCCTCGTGAAACAAGTCCCATTCGTCCTCTGAGTCTGTGACGTCATCGTCGGTCCCCGCGGCGAGCAGCATGAGGAGCATCTCGCTCAGCTCGAACGTCATCATCTCCTCGTCGTCGTTGTCGAACGAGTCGGTGCTTTCCCGCTCGTCGAAGATGTCCCACAGAGGCGTTCGCCGAGAGTTCTGCAGATGGAAGCATCCAGAATGACATGGTTTATACTTTATACTAACATTTCTGCATACAAATTCCTCAGGAGCGAGCCTCAGGTCTGCTGACTTCCACCTGTGTCCAGCGGAGGGCGCTCCAGCAGAGGCACTGCGCTGAGGGGGGGGACTGATGGGAACTTACCCGGTTCCTGCTGCTGGATCCGGTTTGTCTCCGCTGTGGCTGAGCTTCCTCCAGACGTCCATCAGGGAAAGCGTGTTTGTAGAAGCAGTTTGAGCCAAAAGGACAAGTTCCACGACCCTCGTCGAAGTATCGACACGGTTTACTCCTGAACAAACCACACATTCATCAGGCAGCACAGACAATTCCCCACCAAACCTTCCCACATTTAAAAAGCTGTCATCCGCCTGCAGCAGGAGACCCGGCCCGTGTTGAGAATCACGGTCAGAGCTCCAGCCAGCAGCTCGTTTCCAGCTCATGTTCTGCTACGTCCATCTCACATGGACCCACCATCACATTCCAGACCCACTGATAATGAATCCACAGTGTCTCAGCTGCATTGTGATTCATTACGTAATATACTCATCTCCGTGCAACACGTGCAGATTCTGTTAACATTCAGAAATGTTCAAAAACTATTCATTTTCATAATAAATAATTGACAGAAACACAGCTGTAAAGTAAGGCAGGAGGCTAAAAGTCCCGTTGCCACCACAGACCGTATATGAGAGATGGACGGAGCCTTCGCTGGTGAAGCCTATGTGGAAGTGTATAAAACTGCAGTTCCCCCTTCATCCACTAGGGGCTCCAGAGCAAATCCCCATAGACTAAAAAGACCAACTTCACAGCAGAAATAAACACGTTTACAGCAGGAATAAACACGTTTACAGCAGGAATAAACACGTTTACAGCAGAAATAAACACGTTTACAGCAGAAATAAACACGTTTACAGCAGGAATAAACACGTTTACAGCAGGAATAAACACATTGCTGTAAACACGTTTATTCCTGCTGTAAACATGTTTATTCCTGCTGTAAACATGTTTATTCCTGCTGTAAACATGTTTCTTTCTGCTGTAAACATGTTTCTTTCTGCTGTAAACATGTTTCTTTCTGCTGTAAACATGTTTGTTTCTGCTGTAAACATGTTTGTTTCTGCTGTAAACATGTTTGTTTCTGCTGTAAACATGTTTATTTCTGCTGTAAACATGTTTATTTCTGCTGTAAACATGTTTATTCCTGCTGTGAAGTTTGTCTTTTTAACATGGGAGTCTATGGGGATTTGCTCTGTTTTGCAGCCCCTAGTGGATGAAGGGGGAACTGCAGTTTTATGTACTTATGCATAGGCTTCACTTTTAACCGCCGGAGGTTGCAGCTTGGTTGGAACCTGCGATTTTAGCTTCAGATGCTAATGTTGCAATGTTACTGCTGCTCTGGTTTGTTTAGTTTGTTTCTGGAATGTCCTTGCCTTGTTTGCTATTACTTACACGTTCCTCCATCAATACAACATGTTCAACAACTTTGTCTTAGCATCTATATTTGCTGCACATTTTCTGACCGTGTCTGCTCAGAGAGATGCTAGCTGACCTGATGTCCCGTATGACTTAGGAGGATGTGGTGGAGGAGGCTGAGCACCGTATGAGGAGAAAACTTTGTTTATCGGCCTTCCCGTCATCATCATGGGTAATGTGAGGTCTCTTAAGAAGCCATGTTGCCTCCAGAGGCGGCAGCAGGGGTTTAACCTGATGTTTTTTATGAAGATGAGGCTAACAGACCTAATGCTGTATGTTGGAGAACACCTGCAGGACTGCTTCGCTCGTAGGACCGAGCAGTGCCGTTACCAGCATACGGCAAGCACTGCAGGTACCTCATAACAGGCACTGTTCCAGATCTCTGGGCACTTTATCACACCTTTCATTTGTCAACATTTCCTACATCAGTGCAGTACCAGGGGTGTGCAGTAGGTTGTGTTAACTTCAACACGTTAGATTTGAACATACATGTGGTAACTAAATAAAACTGTTTCACCAGGACATTTAAAACATAACTTCATGCTGCTCAGTGGTTTTTCAGTCATTTAGTCAGACTTTCACAGCAAGTCGTCACATGATGTTTAAATGATTTCGCCATGAACAGGTGTGTCACATTAACACTGTAATGAGCAGGTTACTCAGTTCATGAATAAACAGTTCAGCTGTACTGATTTGAAGGTTTTTAATATTTCGATGCAGGTGATGAAGCCTGTTGGAAGTTTAATATTACATCAGATACCGTGTCTCACCGTGTCAGACGCTGGACCAGATAAGGAAAGTATTTAGATATATTTGTTTAGGGAAATTCAGGCTGCAAAGTGTGTGTGTGTGTGTGTGTGTGTGTGTGTGTGCAGCAGTGTGTACCCCATGCCATCCTTGTATTTCTGGATGAGTTTCTGCTTGTCGTCTTTGTCCTCCACCCAGTACTCGCTTGGGATGACGAAGTTGGACGTGATCCGACACTCTGGGCAAGACCTGCAGCACAAGACACATGAAGCTGCTTGTTGTTGCATTCTGTTGGTATTTACAAGCCATCCCAACAACACATATCTGCACTCACTTGATAATTTTGCTCTCGAACTGCTTGGCGCTCCTCCACTTGCGAATGCACTTGAGACAGTAACAGTGGCTGCAATTGGAGAGGATGCCAAAGCGCCGCTCGCTTGGGTTGGACTTCTCAAAAACCACCTCCATGCACACACCACACATCATATCCTTGCTGCGTTGGATGGCAAAGGAGATCTCCATGTCCTTCTCATGGGCTTCAATGCAGGCCTGCAGGAGGGACCAGTGACATCAGTGTGCATCTATCCAGCACAGTGACACGATGTGTATTCAGGAGAGTTTGGAAGTTGTTTGTAGCATGATGGCCACAACTATGTGCACGTTTACCTACCAATGGCAACACAAGGCTGATCAATAGGAGCACCCGACTGTGCAGATATGGTCTGTAGATATAGATGTGTCTAAAAAGATTGCTACCCAAGGCTAGTTGTCACAAATCAGGGTTGTCCATCATTCCAAACAGTCCATGTTGTCTTATAGCATCCTGATTACCATGACAACAGATGTTTTCATCATCTCAGCGGGTGAAGAGCAGCAGCTCTCTGCAGCCATTTGTGGCTTGAGCAGCACATCTCAGTGAGGACGTAGTCAGGATAATTGTACGTACATGTGATCTCGTTCATTTATTACTACTCATTTATTCTGATCTGATCTGATCATTTTGACCTCTGTTCTTCAGTCTGTTCTCCTGTCTCTAAACAGAGAAGCTGCTGGAGCCACTGTGGTAGATAAGAGCGCAGTTTTCTGTGGCAGAGCACATCATTATTATTATTATTATTATTATTATTATGCTTTATTTGTTTTCCATTGCTTTACTATGTGTAGAATTGTTGTATGAACTTGCCTTTGCTGCTTCAAATAAAAAGTGCAGGAGGAGCCCGGCGGAGACAGTTTATTCCTCCGTTGGTTCCAGGCTGCTCCCGCATCTTGCAGGAGAAAAACCTTTATTCAGTGTGTTGACTCCTCCTTGTGTCTCACCGTTACAGGTCAGAATGAACCTGACAGACCTGCAGGACACGGTGATGTCCACACAGGGGACAACTTCAGAGCGGTGGGAAGTCAATGTGACAACTGAGAAAAACTGGTGGCTGGAAGAATCTGGAGCATGCTGGTGGAAACATGGTCCGGCTGCACACTGGGTTAATAGGGGAGAAGTAAGGACAACCATTCTTCAAAATGAGACACAGAAGCTGTTTGGGTTCCACTGAACAATCTGGATTAAGAAGAAGTTCTTGAGGTTTGAGGTAAGACAAAACAAAAACGGGGTTGTTTGGTTAAATCAGTTTGCGCATTCATGGTACCCCAATAAAAGCGGACTTTCTGAGGAAACAGACTCGGATTCTAATTAAAAAAGGCTGATGGGAATGTGCCTTAGAAGACGCCATGAAAAACAATAACATGAAGATTCTCGACATCCAAGAAGTCTGCAGAGAAACCCGGACGATTCTGTTCAACAACAGACTGAAACGCAGCAGACGTGATGAAGAACCTGCCCCCGACGGAAACCAGCATGCACTGGAGCGGCTCGGTCAGAGTCCAGTGACCTGGGAGTTGATGAAGAGGTGGTCGTCCATTGTCAAACACCTGAAGCTCAACATGTTGGGGGCACGCTCGGGGGGCGCATGTTGGAAGCACCCGGTTAAACCACAAAAGACATTGACAGACGTGTTTTGCAGTCAGTAAGATAATGTCAGCACCATTACCTTGGTGTGCTCTGAGCGCTGAGCGTTGTCAGTGGGGTGGAGAACCTGGAGGCCACACATGTCGCACACATCGCCATGGAGATAAGCGCAGTTGAGTCCGTAGCGGCATTCTCCAACAGCGGCGTATGGACACAGCTGGTTCCTCACATCTTTGCCGTCCTGAGTGGCGTCGCTGTTCACGTCTTCGATGAGCGGGACCGAACTCTCCACCCGGACCGGCTCAGCTGCACTCATCAGAACAAGAGGAAACCAGTTCTGATCACCTTAAAATGAAGTAACTGGGATGAAACTACAGGAAAGGCCTCTAACGCAGGGGAACCCAAACCAGCCAGACTGGACCTTCAATCTGGCCCACAGGATGAATTTGGTAAAAGTGAAAATAGCATTAATGGCAGTGTTTCCCCAACCATTATATGAGGGGGAGGTTTTTCAGTGAAATGAAATCACGGGGACACCACTTTAACTGATGGAGTCTGATCTGTACAAGTCCAGGTCAGCCTCAGTCCCGAGCTGGCCTCAGGACCTGGTCAGGTTTTTCTAAGGACGGTTCTGGAGAGAAATAACCAAGAAGGACTGAAGTGACAGCGTAGAAAAAGCTCTGTGCATGACTCTGGACTGAATCATCGTGGAATTCCTGCAGGAACACTGTTCAGATGTTCCTCAGCCAATCAGTAAAAAACACTCAGTTCATTCAGAAGAACAGCTGATGAAAAGGTGAGCATGAGAACCCACTGATGATGATCCATTTCACGTTTGTGGAATAAATAAATATAAGATTTATATGTAAAGCGCTTAAAAAAAAGATTAAAGTATCAAACTTCTCTCACCCCGGCAACAGTACGGCTGTCCTGGAACAAACTCAGCTGCATTAACCCAGTCCTGAGCTCCTGGTCCAGGTGTTAGCCCACAGGGCTCAGGATCTGACTGACCGGCGGGCAAGATGGAGGGCAGCGGCAGCGTCTGGGAGGTTGGCAGGTCCTCTTTCTTTATGGGTTTACTGTGTTCAAATCTAAACAGAAAGAAAACATACTGATTACCCGGTAATAGCAATGGTTTCGAAATAACAGATCCTCTGTGAGAAGGAAAAACTCCGTCTGCTGAATGTGGAGCTGTCAGAGTCTTTGTGGTTCAGAAACTGAACAAGGTCACAGATCCAGCACCTCAGCCTATCAAGCCGGGTGTGACGGTCAACTCGACCCGTTCCCTAGGACTACTCGACCCCTTCCCTAGGACTACTCGACCCGTTCCCTAGGACTCCTCGACCCCTTCCCTAGGACTCCTCGACCCCTTCCCTAGGACTCCTCGACCCCTTCCCTAGGACTACTCGACCCGTTCCCTAGGACTACTCGACCCCTTCCCTAGGACTACTCGACCCGTTCCCTAGGACTCCTCGACCCCTTCCCTAGGACTCCTCGACCCCTTCCCTAGGACTCCTCGACCCCTTCCCTAGGACTCCTCGACCCCTTCCCTAGGACTACTCGACCCGTTCCCTAGGACTACTCGACCCCTTCCCTAGGACTACTTGACCCGTTCCCTAGGACTACTCGACCCGTTCCCTAGGACTCCTCGACTCATTCCCTAGGATTCCTCAAACAAACTCCTTCCCTAGGACTACTCAACTTGTTCCCTTGGACTACTCAACTCGACTTGTTCCCTAGGACTCCTCGACTCGTTACCTAGGACTATTATTTGGGTGTGGTAAATCCTATATTCTCTTCTTAAACTAAACTTCTGTTTAATATTGCTACATGGATGCCCATATACAATTCTCTGGTCCAACGTTCACACATATGTGAATACAAACCAAAATGTTGTGTAAAGCAAGCAAAGATTTGTGCTTTATGAAATGCTCCCAGAATAGTGAATGTATAACCTCTGGCTTCTTAGCAGTTAGTTCCAAGAATTTATGAGTGATGCTAAAGATCTACAACTGTATCCAAACATTTTCCCTCATCCATTTGTCATCATAAAATGATGACAAACACAAAAAAGGTGTTACTAGTTTATTTTAACTAACTGTGCCGCTCATATTGTCCTTTGTCTTTTTCAGGTATAGACTGATGTGTCATCTCCACACTACAATAGTGACTTATGGGACAACATGTTAGCATGAAGATAAAAATACAATTTCAGATAATGAACTGAACGCATAATGACAGAAATGGTCCTACCACACTTCAGCAGCGTCACAAATCCCTTACAGGCCACAACACCAACTTCCAGATTCCATCACATCAGACAACAAGCTAACCTTAGCAACTCTGTCTCAATAAGGAATTTTAATCAGGAATCTACAAGCCAGGTTTCACTTTTATGGTTCACACGTTTTATTAAATATAAACCAGCCAGTAGAGGCTGAACCCTTTTTAATCCCAGTCAAGATGTTTTCAGCCTCAGCTGTCAGAGTCTGAGGGTAAAATGAATGTAAGAATAGATAAAGCAGCATAAAGAGCAACCAGAAGTTTGTAGAGATAACACTCAGATGACGGTGACCAAGTCTTTTATCATCTGCACATCATTCTCTTACATCTGAAACACACACACAACACACACTGTTTACTTATGGAAGATGCTTTACTTATTTTATGGAGGATGTGGCAGCTTATATATTACATATTATATATATATATATATATATATATATATATATATATATATATATATATATTATATATATATATATATAATATATATATATATAATATGTAATATATATATTATATATATATAATATGTAATATATATATTATATATATATATATATATATATATAATATGTAATATATATATTATATATATATATATATAATATGTAATATGTAATATATATATATATATATAATATGTAATATATATATATATATAATATGTTATATATATATATATATATATATATATATATATATATATATATATGTATGATTTAAAAAAAAACAAAAAACTTTACCACTTTTTTTTTTTTTTAAATCACTTTTTCCTCCAAAAACGAACCATGTTAAGATAAAGATCACTCAATTCTGACAATAAAACTCTGATGGAGTGGGAGTGGGCTTTCTGGTTGCAGTAAATTACAGACATCACATATTCACACTGAGAATCAGGTGGTCTGTCATCAGCTCCAGGATATTTTAAGAGTTCTTCAGATGCCACCAGATAAATGGAAGGCAGTGCAGCTGAGGGGGGAGGGGGCTGAAGCGATGCATAAATAGAGGAAGGTGCTGCAGCAGCATGAACCCAGTGAACCCAGCAACAACATTCAAGGAGGCGGGGGAAGCTCTGACAAAGAGAGTAGCAAATTGTTATGCAATTGCAATGCAGGCTGCAGTGCTCAGTGTCTGGCTGTAGGTGCTGCAGGAGGAGAGGGAGGCAGACACCGCCTGAAAGAGCAAGACAGACCCCATCACAATAGACAGAGCTCTGGGTATTCACCCACAAGAAACCCCCACAGAGGACGCCTTTGTCAGGTCTCCCTCAGCGTCACATCGCCTCGTTACTGCTGCTCTATGACAAAGTTAGAGGAATGTGACTGATCAACACAACAATCACCCAGAAGCTCCCAGAAAACACCACCAAGCCTGACAGGAACGTCTGCATCCCTCCTTCCACTGGATCATCTTCGGGGGGGTTCTCCGAACCAGACAGTCTGCTGCTGTCTGGATCAATCCAGCCTGACAACAGACCCAGATTCTAGCCTGCCTCTAAAACGTGCCGTCCTGCTGCATGACGGGTAATGACCCCATCATGGTTCCGCTGCTGGCTGGCCGGAGATATGACATCTCATCTCACGTTCCGTTACTAAATTATCCTCATATTTAATAAAGCCGAACTTATGCTACGCGCTATTTATTCTACTAAGACAGCATTTCACTCCAAATTATGGACTTAAGTTCTATTCTATTCTATACTACAGTCATGTAGCAGATGCTTTTATCCAAAGCGACTTACATAAGAGAGTGAGAATAACACAAGCAGGAAATCAAACAGCAGAGGACGTCATAGGAATGTGCTGGTCAGACTGGTGGGAGTCCAGCTGGACGCCGGTGTTGACATGTAGAGCTATAGGATTTTTTTTTTAAGTATTTACTGAATGCCTGGTGGAAGGACGCTAATTTATGTGGACATAAACACAGCCAATGTTTACATGCTGCCAGGAAAACAAACAGGAAACAAAGCATGCCCTGACTCAGTTTCAGGATTTATACACAAACCTGAGGCTATTTCATCATAAAATAATATTTTAAAAAATTACATTACATGACACAAATGGAAAATATGGAAGATCAAGAGCAAAATAGATAAAAGGTATTGATTAAGATCCAACCCCTGATCCAAATAACAAACCAGAAAGGTAAAAAAAACATTAATGATCTGTTCACATGAGAAATTCTAAAGGATGGATATATATATAATTGAATACATAAATATTTTGACAGTAAATTACATGTTTTTATATATAATTATAATATCTAAATCTATAATATTTACAGATTCTAACATTTTTTACTTTTTTTTTATTGGAAACAAACAAAATAGGCTCTATTTTTCATGTATTTTCTCCACCTCTCAGTCCTGTCGATGGTCGCAGGAAAGAGAAGTCCAACAGACACACAACCTTCCGGTTACGTCTACAAGGAGATTTTAGTGACATGCATGGATGTTTGAAGGAAGCCGGCGTGCCCAGAGAGAATCCACAAACACCTCCACACGCTGCTCGACCCCCCCCCCCCGACCCTCTGGCTGCGAGGCCACAGCGCTAGCCGCTACGACATTTAGCTAGGTTGAAAATAATGGACTTCATTTAGAGAAATTTATTTTTTTTAAAACTACTTTTGGCTCAGACAAGCTTTACTCACTGCGTCGATAAACGATTAACTGTATCAATTCTCACTGATATAAAAGATGCAACACTGAATTAGTGGCAGCTCCAGCAGAGGTTAAAATAAATGTGCAAGAACCTGCATTCAGAACTGATAGATGTCTCATAGGCAAATGGACTGAAATGTCAGGATGATTGTTTTCTTACCCTGAAGAGACCTAGCCAAATGCCACCAGGCAAGAAAATATTCAGCCGCCCAACAAACTGAAGCCACAATCATTTCTAAAGTATTGATGAAGAAGCACACATTATGGACGGAGTCGTGGTCCCGGCATGCCACAGGCCTGCATGTTATATCCTGCTATCCTCTCACCGGCTGGGAAAGAAGAAGTCACCACAAGCAGCTCCTCAGACAGCTCAGGGAAATAGAAACTGCTGTTTTACATGTCAGGTTTTGGTCTTTACCTGCATCGGTCCCCAAACACACAGTTTCCATTCTGAAAGAACTTGCAAATCATGGCTGCAGGCTTGCTGCTGGCCAGATCATGGGAATACCGGCAGTTGTCTCCTTCTTTACACAGACCATGCAGGAAGTATCTGCAAAGACAAGAAGAAGGGTTGGGATGGGGGAACTGAGAGGAGAAGCAAAGTGCTCATCTTTTATTCTTCTAGTCAAACTCAGCTGCACTTCGGTGGTGATGTCTGCCAGCTGATCATTTCACAGGACGTCACAGATAATTTCACTTTAACATTTACAGTCTGGATGCGAATAATACTAAGGACATAAACTAAGTCTAGACGTAGCCAGCAGGGCAAACAGCTCCTCTGCTGCCTGCATGGCCGGCGAGAAAGTGGCTCTGAGCCGCTAGCTAGCATCCAGGCTTTTACTGCCATGACAGCTGCTTTCTGGTTTCTCCCCCACAGTTTAACACAAACACGGTTCTGGTTGATGGCTGGACAAGGCAGCTAGCAGAGTGGCTGTCGTACCAGTGTGGCCAGTTAACCCAACAACAGAGGAACCCAGTGCTGTTCCAGCTAGCTTCCCAGCAGCTGATCCGACCTGAAACACGTCGCGAGCCGCGGAAACCGAGGCTTCCCGAGCTCAGACCCCGCTCCTCTCCTCCCCGACATGGTAACGCTCACCTATCTTGTCTTACCTGCAGGTAACGTGTTTGGTCCAGCCTCCTGTTACTGATGAAGCCGTTGTGGACGCTGCTGCTGCCTCCGCCATTTCTGTTTATGTTAGAAACCCCAGCCGGATGTTCCGGACAGCTCCGCCGGCGCTCGGCTTTTTCCGTAGGAAACGACACGAGTCGGAAATAGCCGAACACCAGAGGGGTTTAATCCGAGAGGAAGCAGAATTATTCCCTCTGAACGAGTTTTATGCGTAGTCTGTAGGATGAATCAATGCAGGCGTGGTATCAAAGGTGATCGTATGCCATGGAGCCTGTAAAAGCCGTCATTCAGCTTCTGCTGCTGTTCATCTCAACACAAAACTGATGTAACATTACATCTCAGAAAATCAGAATATCATGAAAAAGTTCAATATTTTTCATCACTCATTTCAGAATGTGAAACCCAGATATTATATAGATTCGTTACACATAGAGTGAAACCTTTCCAACATTTATTTCTAGAAATGTTGATGATTGTGGCTTATAGATAATAAAAAGCCTAAATTTGGTGTCTCAGAAAATTAGAATATTACATAAAATCAAAGGATATTTTAAACAGAAATGTCAGGCTTCTGAAAAGTATATTTATTTCCATGCTCTCAGTACCTAGTTGGGTCTCCTGCATGAATTACTGCATGAATGCGGCGTGGCAACGGAAGCCACCAGCGTGTGGCGCTGCTCAGGTGGAATGGAAGCCCAGGTTGCTTTGATAGCAGCCTTCAGGTCATCTACAGAGTTGGGTCTGGTGTCTCTCATCCTCCTCTTGACAACACCCCACAGATTCTCTACGGGGTTCAGATCAGGTGGTCTGTTGGCCGATTCAGCGCAGTAACACCGTGGTCATTGGAGCAGCTTTTGGTACCTTTGGCAGTGTAGGCAGGAGCCACGTCCTGCTGGGAAATAAAATCTGCATCTCCATAAAGCTTGTCAGCAGAAGGAAGCATGAAGAGCTCTAAAACGTCCTGCTAGATGCTGTGTTGACTGTGACCTTCAGAAAACCCAGTGGAGCAACACCAGCAGATGACATGGCTCCCAAACCATCACTGACTGTGGAAACTTCACTCTGGACTTCCAGCAACATGGATTCTGGGCCCCTCCACTCTTCCTCCAGACTCTGGGACCTTGGTTTCCACATGAAATGCAGAACCTGCTTCCATCTGAGAACCAGTCCTTTTCCTCCGTAGCCCAGGTGAGACAGTTCTGTCGGTGTCTCTGGTTCAGGAGTGGCTCGACACGAGGAATGGGACATCTGTAGTCCATGTCTAGGATCCTTGATGAGTCCAGCTTCAGTCCACTCCTTGTGAAGCTCCCAGATTCCTGAATGGATGCTGCTTGACGATCCTCTCCAGGCGGTTTTGCCTTCTGCTGGTGCAGCTTTTCCTTCCACTCAGCTTCCCATTAACGTGCTTGGATCCAGCTCTCTGTGAACAAGCAGCTTCTTTAGAAACGACCTTTCTGGCTTTCCCTCCTTGTGGAGGGTCACTGATGGTCTTCTGGACGTCTGTCAGGTCAGCAGTCTTCCTCATGGTTGTGTCGCCGTCTGACCCAGACTGAGACCATTTAAAGGTCTAGGAGACCTTAGCAGGTGTTTTCAGTGGATCAGGGTGTGACACCATGACTTTCTATGACTGAAGTTTTTCACAATATTCTAATTTTCTGAGATGTACATGTATGTGTGTTTCCATGGAGAAAGTACGTTTTTGCTCCACATCTGTGCTTTAACTGATTAATAACAACTGCGAACGTATAGAAGTGCTGTAATCAGAAACAGTATTCAACCATGTTGCTGCTTCACTGTTCTCTCAAAGTCCAGTTAATTTGATGATTTTTTTTTTATTACTCAAAGTATTTCAAATAATGCTCATAAATTATTATTAATATTATTTAGAGGTGGAATTGAGGCTCAGAAATCACTCTTCTGGATGGAGAAGTCGGATGTTTCTCCATGTCGGTTCCAGCCACTTGGGTTGGATGTTGGTAAGGCATCTGAGAGGGAAATGTTACTCATTTATACATGCGTGATTTTATTTATGTAAATATGTATTAACTTGATAGTTGCTGCTGAAGTTTGCTGCTAAAGTGTTTTTTACATTACAGAACAGTAAAATGGCAAAAGTGTGGTCACATGGTGACGGTAATACAAAGGAAATAACTGGGTGACACCTCATAACTATCATAGTAATAACCAGGTGATTGTCGTGGTTTTGGTTCTTTGGTTTCTGTTTTATTTTGTAGTTTTCCGTCTAGCTTTGTTTCCTGTTTGTTAGTTCAGCTGCTTCATTTAGCTCGTCCGTTCCACCTGGATCTGGTTGTGGTTCCTGTGCATACGCACCATGTGGTCTCGGTTCTTCTCTGCCAGCTTGTTGTCCTTCTTGTCCTGTCCTGTTCTAGTCAGTCTTGTTGTCCTTCAGTTTAATTAAAACATGTACTGCATTCCACCTGCCTGGTGCCTCTTCGTCCAGCATTTGGGTCCACGTTTCCCCCCCGCCGTGACCGTGATGTCCTGGTAGTAACACTGGTACATCACAGGAACAACAGACTAAAACTGAAGTCAAAGGGTAATAAGAAGACCGTAACCTACAGCAATGAGAGGGGAAGTAAAACTATTTTTTGCCAGTAATATTGTGGAAATTACCTGGTAATGGCCTATAAATGTCTCCAAACAATAACAAATGACTAAATAGGCTGACATGTCATTTCTACCTGTAATATCTGAATAGTTTCAATGCAGTTGTAATAATCACAATAAAAAATTAATAAATAAAGAATAATTTTAAAATGATCAATTGCATGTTTTCATTTTATTTCATTTCCATATGTAATAACCATGAATCAGGGCTGCAAAATGACTGTTTCTGTGTTATTCCGTGGTCATGTTGTGTAAATTTCATTTCTCTAGCTTTAGGTTTTCATATATTTCCTTAGCATGTCCTTGGCATATATTCATTTCTGATAATTGTTGTAGGCTTCTGAAGAGGTCATGATGAACTTAAAAACTTAAGTATCTGCTTATTTAGCCTTAATGACGCAGATAATGTGTAGAGGCCCTGAGATGTCTGCATCCAGACATCTGGACAACCAGGACGTCAGATACCATGGAGCCAGTCGGGAGATTATCACTTAGTGGTCAGTTTGACCTCACCTTCAGAATAACAACAGACCATATTACACTAAACCAAACATCAAAACTTATTACCTGGAAAAGTTCTTAGTATTCATGTCATAACAATCCATTGTTGAAATGTCTTCCAGGATTTCTCAATACGCTGAGTATAGCTGCATAGCTGGATGAACAATATACTGTGGTGACTGACATGATGATGTGTGCAGCAGCGGAATCAATCCTCTGCTGGTTAAAAGTGAAGCCTATGCTTCACTTTTAGTGCAAAAACCTGCAGTTCCCCCTTCATCCACTAGGGGCCGCAAAACAGAGCAAATCCCCATAGACTCCCATGTTAAAAAGACCAACTTCACAGCAGAAATAAACATGTTTACAGCAGGAATAAACATGTTTACAGCAGGAATAAACATGTTTACGGCGAAATAAACATGTTTACAGCAGGAATAAACATGTTTAGAGCAGGAATAAACATGTTTACGGCGAAATAAACATGTTTACAGCAGGAATAAACATGTTTAGAGCAGGAATAAACATGTTTACGGCGAAATAAACATGTTTACAGCAGGAATAAACACATTTAGAGCAGGAATAAACATGTTTACGGCGAAATAAACATGTTTACAGCAGGAATAAACATGTTTACAGCAGGAATAAACATGTTTAGAGCAGGAATAAACATGTTTACGGCGAAATAGACATGTTTACAGCAGGAATAAACATGTTTAGAGCAGGAATAAACATGTTTACGGCGAAATAAACATGTTTACAGCAGGAATAAACATGTTTACAGCAGGAATAAACATGTTTACGGCAGAAATAAACATGTTTACAGCAAGAATAAACATGTTTACAGCAGGAATAAACATGTTTAGAGCAGAAATAAACATGTTTACTCAGAAATAAACATGTTTACAGCAGAAATAAACATGTTTACAGCCTGGTAAAAAAAAAAAAAAAACATTTTGGGTTTAATAGGTCAGGTTTACCTTCATGACAACTGTGTGTGTGTGTGTGTGTGTGTGTGTGTGTGTGTGTGTGTGTGTGTGTGTGTGTGTGTGTGTGTGTGTATGGTGCGGGGGTATTATAATTCATATGTTTTGGTATTATTTAATCACTTAAAATAAAAATCACTTAAAATTATAGAATTTGTACTGCTGGATCGGACCAGAGAGGATAGAAAAAGGATAGAAAGAGAACAGAAAAAGAAGAGAAAAAAAGCGGGAGAGAAAAAGAAACGTGCATACATATCCTCATATATACGTATATACACCCACACACACTCAAATATACACGCATGTACACAGACATACACACATACAAGCCAACCAAAGATTCCTGTTCCCCTTGCAGAAGGACAAAACCATCAACGGTCAGGAGCACCAGAAAATAACATGTTAAACCAGAAACACAAAAAGGGTGGGGGGCAGCCAGGGTTCCCTGCAGTCAGGGGGAACAGGCCCCGCACAGGGCAGACACAGAGCAGGCCCCGCGGGCCCAGGGCCCCAAGAGCCAAGGCCCCGGCCCACTCCAAAGAGCCAGGACCCCTAGACTGCCAGTGCACCAGCTGCACTCCTGAGCACCAGACCCCCCCCCCTCACAAACCATGCACAGACACTTCCTGCTGACACAGACCATACACACTCAAAAATAGAGGTACCAGCTTGTACCTAAAAAGGTACAAATGCTTGTCGCTGGGGGTGTACTCTTTTGAGAGACATTTCTGTACCCTTCAGTTCTGGTCTATTTTTGTACCTTATCAAGTTCAACCTCACCTTTTCATGTTATGTTTTTTATGTTTCCACAGCATTAGGCCTGGTCCATTCCACCTAGCAATATTATCTTATCTTTAATCTAGAAATAATCTTCAAAAACTCAAAATACTGACCAGCCATACACTTAGTTTGCAGCATCTGACCTTCATTGTCTGGTGTAGTAAATGACTGTTAAGTAGTACTACTGTCATCACTCAACTCTGCTCTAGTTTGTAACATTACAGCCATTAACATTTTTCAATGCTGCAGGTTCCCTTATGGTCAAAATGGTACAAATTTGTACTTTATGTCACTTTGAACCCTTTTTCGTACTCTGAAGGTGCTTCTGGTCTCTTAAAAGCCAGTATTGTACTTTTGAGAGAACATTTCTTTAAAATGTACCTATAGGTACAGAAATGTCCTTATCTTGTACCTCTATTTTTGAGAGTGTATACCTGTCTTCACACGCTCCTTCTCACACCTCCCCATCCCTCTGCCCCCCCTTCTCTGCATGCATGTTGGACAGTCATGGTTGCCTAGAGACAGACATGACTCATGCACGCTCCTCAGAAGACCCGCAGCTTTAAAATGTCTACTGTACCTGGTTGGTACTCTACATTCTCAAACAGTGAAACGCTGCTGAACAGACTTAAAATCAGCATCAGTGAAAATATTTATAAGTTATATTGTACAACGTGTCAGCGACTGTTCAGTCGCGCACGGTGGACTGTCCGACATCTAACAGCATCAGGAGAGTGGCATCAGTTATTTATATGCTGTTTAACTCAATATGAATAACATATATGGCCATTAAAAACGTATTTTTAATGGATGAAAAGTTATGCAATACATATAAAAATAGCTATAGCTATGGAGAAACAATTATTTTAAAAATACAAAGGTCCACCATAGTCCCACCATAGTCCCACCATAGTCCCACCGTGGTCCCACCATAGTCCCACCGTGGTCCCACCATAGTCCCACCGTGGTCCCACCATAGTCCCACCGCGGTCCCACCATAGTCCCACCGTGGTCCCACCATAGTCCCACCATAGTCCCACCACGGTCCCACCATGGTCCCACCATAGTCCCACCATAGTCCCTTCATGGTCCCACCTTAGTCCCACCATGTTCCCATCCTGGTCCCACCATAGTCACACCATAGTCCCACCATGGTCCCACAATAGTCCCTTCATGGTCCCACCACGGTCCCACCATAGTCCCACCATGGTCCCACCATAGTCCGACCGTGGTCCCACCATAGTCCCACCGTGGTCCCACCATAGTCCCACCGTGGTCCCACCATAGTCCCACCGTGGTCCCACCATAGTCCCACCATAGTCCGACCGTGGTCCCACCATAGTCCCACCGTGGTCCCACCATAGTCCCACCGTGGTCCCACCATAGTCCCACTGTGGTCCGACCGTGGTCCCACCATAGTCCCACCGTGGTCCCACCATAGTCCCACCGTGGTCCCACCATAGTCCCACCGTGGTCCCACCATAGTCCCACCGTGGTCCCACCATAGTCCCACCATAGTCCCACCATGGTCCCACCATAGTCCCACCATAGTCCCACCATGGTCCCACCGTGGTCCCACCATAGTCCCACCATAGTCCCACCATAGTCCCACCATAGTCCCACCGTGGTCCCACCATAGTCCCACCATAGTCCCACCGTGGTCCCACCGTGGTCCCACCATAGTCCCACCATAGTCCCACCATAGTCCCACCGTGGTCCCACCATAGTCCCACCGTGGTCCCACCATAGTCCCAACGTGGTCCCACTGTAGTCCCTCCATGGTCCCACCACGGTTCCTCAATAGTCCCACCATAGTCCCACCATAGTCCCACCATAGTCCCACCGTGGTCCCACCATAGTCCCACCGTGGTCCCACCATAGTCCCACCATAGTCCCACCATAGTCCCACCGTGGTCCCACCATAGTCCCACCGTGGTCCCACCATAGTCCCACCGTGGTCGCACTGTAGTCCCTCCATGGTCCCACCACGGTTCCTCAATAGTCCCACCATAGTTCCCATAGTTCATAGACCCACCATGGTCCCACCGTGGTACAACCACTGTCCACCATAGTCCCACCATGGTCCCATCCTGGTCCCAACATAGTCCCACCATAGTCCCAACACAATCCCACCATCGACCCACCATGGTCCCACCGTGGTACAACCATAGACCCAGGATGGTCCCACCATAGTCCCACCATGGTCCCATCCTGGTCCCAACATAGTCCTACCATAGTCCCACCACAATCCCACCATCGACCCACCATGCTCCCACCGTGGTACAACCACTGTCCACCATAGTCCCACCATGGTCCCATCCTGGTCCCACCATAGTCCAACCGTGGTCCCACCATAGTACCACCGTGGTCCCACCATAGTCCCACCATGGTCCCATCCTGTTCCCAACATAGTCCCACCATAGTCCCACCACAATCCCACCATCGACCCACCATGGTCCCACCATAGTCCCACCGTGGTCCCACCATAGTCCCACCGTGGTCCCACCATAGTCCCACCGTGGTCCCACCATAGTCCCACCATAGTCCCACCACAGTCCCACCATAGTCCCACCGTGGTCCCACCGTGGTCCCACCATAGTCCCACCATCGACCCACCATGCTCCCACCGTGGTACAACCACAATCCCACCATCGACCCACCATGGTCCCACCATAGTCCCACCGTGGTCCCACCATAGTCCCACCGTGGTCACACCATAGTCCCACCGTGGTCCCACCATAGTCCCACCGTGGTACAACCACTGTCCACCATAGTCCCACCATGGTCCCATCCTGGTCCCAACATAGTCCCACCATAGTCCCACCACAATCCCATCATCGACCCACCATGGTCGCACCGTGGTACAACCATAGACCCAGGATGGTCCCACCATAGTCCCACCATGGTCCCATCCTGGTCCCAACATAGTCCCACCATAGTCCCACCACAATCCCACCATCGACCCACCATGCTCCCACCGTGGTACAACCACTGTCCACCATAGTCCCACCATGGTCCCATCATGGTCCCAACATAGTCCCACCATAGTCCCACCACAATCCCACCATCGACCCACCATGGTCCCACCATAGTCCCACCGTGGTCCCACCATAGTCCCACCGTGGTCCCACCATAGTCCCACCGTGGTCCCACCATAGTACCACCGTGGTCCCACCATAGTCCCACCGTGGTCCCACCTTAGTCCCAACATGTTCCCATCCTGGTCTCACCATAGTCCCACCATGGTCCCACCATGGTCCCACAATAGTCCCTTCATGGTCCCACCTTAGTCCCACCATGTTCCCATCCTGGTCCCATCATAGTCACACCATAGTCCCACCATGGTCCCACCATAGTCCCACCATGGTCCCATCATGGTCCCACCATAGTCCCACCACGGTCCCACCATAGTCCCACCACAGTCCCACCATGGTCCCATTATGGTCCCACCACGGTCCCACCATGATCCCAGCATAGGCCCACCATGGTCCCACCATGGTCCCACCATGGTCCCACCACGGTCCCACCATGGTCCCATCATGGTCCCACCAAAGTCCCACCATGATCCCAGCATAGGCCCACCATGGTCCCACCATGGTCCCACCATGATCCCACCACAGTCCCACCATGGTCCCATTATGGTCCCACCACGGTCCCACCACGGTCCCACCATAGTCCCACCACGGTCCCACCATGGTCCCATCATGGTCCCACCATAGTCCCACCACGGTCCCACCATAGTCCCACCATGGTCCCACCAGGGTCCCACCATAGTCCCACCACGGTCCCACCATGGTCCCACCATAGTCCCACCATAGTCCCACCACGGTACCACCATAGTCCCACCATGGTCCCACCAGGGTCCCACCATAGTCCCACCACGGTCCCACCATGGTCCCACCATAGTCCCACCACGGTCCCACCATAGTCCCGCCACAGTCCCACCATGGTCCCATTATGGTCCCACCACGGTCCCACCATGATCCCAGCATAGGCCCACCATGGTCCCACCATGGTCCCACCATGGTCCCACCACGGTCCCACCATGGTCCCATCATGGTCCCACCAAAGTCCCACCATGATCCCAGCATAGGCCCACCATGGTCCCACCATGGTCCCACCATGATCCCACCACAGTCCCACCATGGTCCCATTATGGTCCCACCACGGTCCAACCACGGTCCCACCATAGTCCCACCACGGTCCCACCATGGTCCCATCATGGTCCCACCATAGTCCCACCACGGTCCCACCATAGTCCCACCATGGTCCCACCAGGGTCCCACCATAGTCCCACCACGGTCCCACCATGGTCCCACCATAGTCCCACCATAGTCCCACCACGGTACCACCATAGTCCCACCATGGTCCCACCAGGGTCCCACCATAGTCCCACCACGGTCCCACCATGGTCCCACCATAGTCCCACCACGGTCCCACCATAGTCCCGCCACAGTCCCACCATGGTCCCATCATGGTCCCACCACGGTCCCACCATGGTCCCATCATGGTCCCACCACGGTCCCACCATGATCCCAGCATAGGCCCACCATGGTCCCACCATGGTCCCACCATAGTCCCACCAGGGTCCCACCATAGTCCCACCACGGTCCCACCATGGTCCCACCATAGTCCCACCTCGGTCCCACCATAGTCCCACCACAGTCCCACCATGGTCCCACCATGATCCCGCCACGGTCCCACCATAGTCCCACCATGGTCCCACCATAGTCCCACCATAGTCCCACCATAGTCCCACCGTGGTCCCACCATAGTCCCACCATAGTCCCACCATAGTCCCACCATAGTCCCACCATAGTCCCACCGTGGTCCCACCATAGTCCCACCATAGTCCCACCATAGTCCCACCGTGGTCCCACCGTGGTCCCACCATAGTCCCACCATAGTCCCACCATAGTCCCACCGTGGTCCCACCATAGTCCCACCGGGGTCCCACCATGGTTCCACCATGATCCCAGAATAGACCCACCATGGTCCCACCGTAGTCGCACCATGGTCCCACCGGGGTCCCACCATGGTTCCATCATGATCCCAGAATAGACCCACCATGGTCCCACCGTAGTCGCACCATGGTCCCACCGGGGTCCCACCATGGTTCCACCATGATCCCAGAATAGACCCACCATGGTCCCACCGTAGTCGCACCATGGTCCCACCATGGTCCCACCATAGTCCCACCACGGTCCCACCATGGTCCCATCATGGTCCCACCATAGTCCCACTGTGGTCCCACCATAGTCCCACCGTGGTCCCACCATAGTCCCACCGTGGTCCCACCATAGTCCCACCACGGTCCCACCGTGGTCCCACCGTAGTCCCACCGTGGTCCCACCGTGGTCCCACCGTGGTCCCACCATAGTCCCACCGTGGTCCCACCATAGTCCCACCGTGGTCCCACCATAGTCCCACCATGGTCCCACTGTAGTCCCACCATAGTTCCCATAGTTCATAGACCCACCATGGTCCCACCGTGGTACAACCACTGTCCACCATAGTCCCACCATGGTCCCATCCTGGTCCCAACATAGTCCCACCATAGTCCCACCACAATCCCACCATCGACCCACCATGGTCCCACCGTGGAACAACCATAGACCCAGGATGGTCCCACCATAGTCCCACCATGGTCTCATCCTGGTCCCAACATAGTCCCACCATAGTCCCACCACAATCCCACCATCGACCCACCATGCTCCCACCGTGGTACAACCACTGTCCACCATAGTCCCACCATGGTCCCATCCTGGTCCCAACATAGTCCCACCATAGTCCCACCACAATCCCACCATCGACCCACCATGTTCCCACCGTGGTACAACCACTGTCCACCATAGTCCCACCATGGTCCCATCATGGTCCCAACATAGTCCCACCATAGTCCCACCACAATCCCACCATCGACCCACCATGGTCCCACCATAGTCCCACCGTGGTCCCACCATAGTCCCACCGTGGTCCCACCATAGTCCCACCGTGGTCCCACCATAGTACCACCGTGGTCCCACCATAGTCCCACCGTGGTCCCACCTTAGTCCCACCATGTTCCCATCCTGGTCTCACCATAGTCCCACCATGGTCCCACCATGGTCCCACAATAGTCCCTTCATGGTCCCACCTTAGTCCCACCATGTTCCCATCCTGGTCCCACCATAGTCACACCATAGTCCCACCATGGTCCCACCATGGTCCCACCATGGTCCCACAATAGTCCCTTCAGGGTCCCACCTTAGTCCCACCATGTTCCCATCCTGGTCCCACCATAGTCACACCATAGTCCCACCATGGTCCCACAATAGTCCCTTCATGGTCCCACCACGGTCCCACCATAGTCCCACCATGGTCCCACCATGGTCCCACCACGGTCCCACCATAGTCCCACCATGGTCCCACCATAGTCCCACCGTGGTCCCACCATAGTCCCACCATGGTCCCACCATGGTCCCATCATGGTCCCACCATAGTCCCACCATGGTCCCACCATAGTCCCACCACGGTCCCACCATGGTCCCATCATGGTCCCACCATAGTCCCACCACGGTCCCACCATAGTCCCACCACAGTCCCACCATGGTCCCATTATGGTTCCACCACGGTCCCACCATGATCCCAGCATAGGCCCACCATGGTCCCACCATGGTCCCACCATGGTCCCACCATGGTCCCACCACGGTCCCACCATGGTCCCATCATGGTCCCACCAAAGTCCCACCATGATCCCAGCATAGGCCCACCATGGTCCCACCATGGTCCCACCATGGTCCCACCACGGTCCCACCATGGTCCCATCATGGTCCCACTAAAGTCCCACCATGATCCGAGCATAGGCCCACCATGGTCCCACCATGGTCCCACCATGATCCCACCACGGTCCCACCATAGTCCCACCACGGTCCCACCATAGTCCCACCACAGTCCCACCATAGTCCCACCACGGTCCCTCCATGGTCCCACCATGGTCACACCATAGTCCCACCATGGTCCCACCACGGTCCCACCATAGTCCCACCATGGTCCCACCATGGTCCCACCATGATCCCAGCATAGGCCCACCATGGTCCCACCATGGTCCCACCATGATCCCAGAATAGACCCACCATGGTCCCACCGTAGTCGCACCATGGTCCCACCGGGGTCCCACCATGGTTCCACCATGATCCCAGAATAGACCCACCATGGTCCCACCGTAGTCGCACCATGGTCCCACCGGGGTCCCA
Source organism: Telmatherina bonti (assembly GCF_933228915.1). Taxonomy (NCBI): domain Eukaryota; kingdom Metazoa; phylum Chordata; class Actinopteri; order Atheriniformes; family Telmatherinidae; genus Telmatherina; species Telmatherina bonti. The sequence goes on along the minus strand of NC_136632.1, from coordinate 2,559,720 downwards.
CCATGGATCCACCATGATCCCAGAATAGACCCACCATGGTCCCACCGTAGTCGCACCATGATCCCACCGGGGTCCCACCATGGTTCCACCATGATCCCAGAATAGACCCACCATGGTCCCACCGTAGTCGCACCATGGTCCCACCATGGTCCCACCATAGTCCCACCACGGTCCCACCATGGTCCCATCATGGTCCCACCATAGTCCCACCACGGTCCCACCATAGTCCCACCACAGTCCCACCATGGTCCCATTATGGTCCCACCACGGTCCCACCATGATCCCAGCATAGGCCCACCATGGTCCGACCATGGTCCCACCATGGTCCTACCACGGTCCCACCATGGTCCCATCATGGTCCCACCAAAGTCCCACCATGATCCCAGCATAGGCCCACCATGGTCCCACCATGGTCCCACCATGATCCCACCACGGTCCCACCATGGTCCCATCATGGTCCCACCATAGTCCCACCACGGTCCCACCATAGTCCCACCATAGTCCCACCACGGTCCCACCATAGTCCCACCACGGTCCCACCATGGTCCCATCATGGTCCCACCATAGTCCCACCACGGTCCCACCATGGTCCCACCATAGTCCCACCATAGTCCCTTCATGGTCCCACCTTAGTCCCACCATGTTCCCATCCTGGTCCCACCATAGTCACACCATAGTCCCACCATGGTCCCACAATAGTCCCTTCATGGTCCCACCACGGTCCCACCATAGTCCCACCATGGTCCCACCACGGTCCCACCATAGTCCCACCATGGTCCCACCATAGTCCCACCACGGTCCCACCATAGTCCCACCATGGTCCCACCATAGTCCCACCATAGTCCCACCACGGTCCCACCATGGTCCCATCATGGTCCCACCATAGTCCCACCTCGGTCCCACCATAGTCCCACCACAGTCCCACCATGGTCCCATTATGGTCCCACCACGGTCCCACCATGATCCCAGCATAGGCCCACCATGGTCCCACCATGGTCCCACCATGGTCCCACCATGGTCCTACCACGGTCCCACCATGGTCCCATCATGGTCCCACCAAAGTCCCACCATGATCCCAGCATAGGCCCACCATGGTCCCACCATGGTCCCACCATGATCCCACCACGGTCCCACCATGGTCCCATCATGGTCCCACCATAGTCCCACCACGGTCCCACCATGGTCCCACCATAGTCCCACCACGGTCCCACCATAGTCCCACCACGGTCCCACCATGGTCCCATCATGGTCCCACCATAGTCCCACCACGGTCCCACCATGGTCCCACCATAGTCCCACCATAGTCCCTTCATGGTCCCACCTTAGTCCCACCATGTTCCCATCCTGGTCCCACCATAGTCACACCGTAGTCCCACCATGGTCCCACAATAGTCCCTTCATGGTCCCACCACGGTCCCACCATAGTCCCACCATGGTCCCACCACGGTCCCACCATAGTCCCACCACGGTCCCACCATAGTCCCACCATGGTCCCACCATAGTCCCACCACGGTCCCACCATAGTCCCACCACGGTCCCACCATGGTCCCATCATGGTCCCACCATAGTCCCACCACGGTCCCACCATAGTCCCACCATGATCCCACCATAGTCCCACCATGGTCCCACCATGGTCCCACCATAGTCCCACCACGGTCCCACCATAGTCCCACCACGGTCCCACCATGGTCCCATCATGGTCCCACCATAGTCCCACCACGGTCCCACCATAGTCCCACCATGATCCCAGCATAGGCCCACCATGGTCCCACCATGGTCCCACCATAGTCCCACCACGGTCCCACCATGGTCCCATCATGGTCCCACCATAGTCCCACCACGGTCCCACCATAGTCCCACCATGATCCCAGCATAGGCCCACCATGGTCCCACCATGGTCCCACCATAGTCCCACCACGGTCCCACCATGGTCCCATCATGGTCCCACCATAGTCCCATCACGGTCCCACCATAGTCCCACCACAGTCCCATTATGGTCCCACCACGGTCCCACCATGATCCCAGCATAGGCCCACCATGGTCCCACCACGGTCCCACCATAGTCCCACCATGGTCCCACCAGGGTCCCACCATAGTCCCACCACGGTCCCACCATGGTCCCACCATAGTCCCACCACGGTCCCACCATAGTCCCACCACAGTCCCACCATGGTCCCATCATGGTCCCACCACGGTCCCACCATGGTCCCTTCATTGTCCCACCACGGTCCCACCATGATCCCAGCATAGGCCCACCATAGTCCCACCATGGTCCCACCATGGTCCCACCACGGTCCCACCATGGTCCCATCATGGTCCCACCAAAGTCCCACCATGATCCGAGCATAGGCCCACCATGGTCCCACCATGGTCCCACCATGATCCCACCACGGTCCCACCATAGTCCCACCATGGTCCCACCATAGTCCCACCACGGTCCCACCATAGTCCCACCACGGTCCCTCCATGGTCCCACCATGGTCACACCATAGTCCCACCATGGTCCCACCATGGTCCCACCATAGTCCCACCATGGTCCCAGAATAGACCCACCATGGTCCCACCGTAGTCGCACCATGGTCCCACCGGGGTCCCACCATGGTTCCACCAGGATCCCAGAATAGACCCACCATGGTCCCATCGTAGTCGCACCATGGTCCCACCGGGGTCCCACCATGGTTCCACCATGATCCCAGAATAGACCCACCATGGTCCCACCGTAGTCGCACCATGGTCCCACCGGGGTCCCACCATGGTTCCACCATGATCCCAGAATAGACCCACCATGGTCCCACCGTAGTCGCACCATGGTCCCACCATGGTCCCACCATAGTCCCACCACGGTCCCACCATGGTCCTATCATGGTCCCACCATAGTCCCACCACGGTCCCACCATAGTCCCACCACAGTCCCACCATGGTCCCATTATGGTCCCACCACGGTCCCACCATGATCCCAGCATAGGCCCACCATGGTCCCACCATGGTCCCACCATGGTCCCACCATGGTCCCACCACGGTCCCACCATGGTCCCATCATGGTCCCACCAAAGTCCCACCATGATCCCAGCATAGGCCCACCATGGTCCCACCATGGTCCCACCATGATCCCACCACGGTCCCACCATGGTCCCATCATGGTCCCACCATAGTCCCACCACGGTCCCACCATAGTCCCACCACGGTCCCACCATAGTCCCACCACGGTCCCACCATGGTCCCATCATGGTCCCACCATAGTCCCACCACGGTCCCACCAGGGTCCCACCATAGTCCCACCACGGTCCCACCATGGTCCCACCATAGTCCCACCATAGTCCCACCACGGTCCCACCATAGTCCCACCATGGTCCCACCAGGGTCCCACCATAGTCCCACCACGGTCCCACCATGGTCCCACAATAGTCCCTTCATGGTCCCACCACGGTCCCACCATAGTCACACCATGGTCCCACCATGGTCCCACCATGGTCCCACAAAAGTCCCTTCATGGTCCCACCTTAGTCCCACCATGTTCCCATCCTGGTCCCACCATAGTGACACCATAGTCCCACCATGGTCCCACAATAGTCCCTTCATGGTCCCACCACGGTCCCACCATAGTCCCACCATGGTCCCACCATGGTCCCACCACGGTCCCACCATAGTCCCACCATGTTTCCACCATAGTCCCACCACGGTCCCACCATAGTCCCACCATGGTCCCACCATGGTCCCACCATAGTCCCACCACGGTCCCACCACGGTCCCACCATGGTCCCATCATGGTCCCACCATAGTCCCACCACGGTCCCACCATAGTCCCACCATGGTCCCACCAGGGTCCCACCATAGTCCCACCACGGTCCCACCATGGTCCCACCATAGTCCCACCATGGTCCCACCATAGTCCCACCACAGTCCCACCATGGTCCCATCATGGTCCCACCACGGTCCCACCATGGTCCCATCATGGTCCCACCACGGTCCCACCATGATCCTAGCATAGGCCCACCATGGTCCCACCATGGTCCCACCATAGTCCCACCAGGGTCCCACCATAGTCCCACCACGGTCCCACCATGGTCCCACCATAGTCCCACCACGGTCCCACCATAGTCCCACCACAGTCCCACCATGATCCCAGCATAGGCCCACCAGGGTCCCACCATGGTCCCACCATGGTCCCACCACGGTCCCACCACAGTCCCACCATGGTCCCATTATGGTCCCACCACGGTCCCACCATGATCCCAGCATAGGCCCACCATGGTCCCACCATGGTCCCACCATGGTCCCACCACGGTCCCACCATGGTCCCATCATGGTCCCACCAAAGTCCCACCATGATCCTAGCATAGGCCCACCATGGTCCCACCATGGTCCCACCATGATCCCACCACGGTCCCACCACGGTCCCATCATGGTCCCACCATAGTCCCACCACGGTCCCACCATAGTCCCACCATAGTCCCACCATAGTCCCACCACGGTCCCACCACGGTCCCACCATGGTCCCATCATGGTCCCACCATAGTCCCACCACGGTCCCACCATAGTCCCACATTGGTCCCACCAGGGTCCCACCAGGGTCCCACCATAGTCCCACCACGGTCCCACCATGGTCCCACCATAGTCCCACCACGGTCCCACCATAGTCCCACCACAGTCCCACCATGGTCCCATCATGGTCCCACCACGGTCCCACCATGGTCCCATCATGGTCCCACCACGGTCCCACCATGATCCCAGCATAGGCCCACCATGGTCCCACCATGGTCCCACCATAGTCCCACCAGGGTCCCACCATAGTCCCACCACGGTCCCACCATGGTCCCACCATAGTCCCACCACGGTCCCACCATAGTCCCACCACAGTCCCACCATGATCCCAGCATAGGCCCACCAGGGTCCCACCATGGTCCCACCATGGTCCCACCACGGTCCCACCATGGTCCCATCATGGTCCCACCAAAGTCCCACCATGATCCGAGCATAGGCCCACCATGGTCCCACCATGGTCCCACCATGATCCCACCACGGTCCCACCATAGTCCCACCATGGTCCCACCATAGTCCCACCATGGTCCCACCATAGTCCCACCATAGTCCCACCACGGTCCCTCCATGGTCCTACCATGGTCACACCATAGTCCCACCATGGTCCCACCACGGTCCCACCATAGTCCCACCATGGTCCCACCATGGTCCCACCATGGTCCCACCATGATCCCACCATGGTCCCACCATGGTCCCACCATGATCCCAGCATAGGCCCACCATGATCCCAGAATAGACCCACCATGGTCCCACCGTAGTCGCACCATGGTCCCACCGGGGTCCCACCATGGTTCCACCATGATCCCAGAATAGACCCACCATGGTCCCACCGTAGTCGCACCATGGTCCCACCGTAGTCCCACCATGGTTCCACACTGTAACCATTTTAGAAGAAATTTTTATTTCTGTTTTACAAAACTCGCTAAATATTCTAAAGTAGCAACTATTTTATAGCCTCAATGTCGTTTTTATGCTGAACAAGCAGCTGACGTCCACATCACCATAATGCGATAGAGCCAAAAAGCCCTGCTGGGTCACTGGGTTGAAAGGAAAGCAGATTTGGTCACTTTTTTTTTCTCTGAATTTCAACATTCTACAGTGCAAATAGTCATTTTTCAGGGAAAAAAAAAGAGAACTTGGCTGTTTTAGATCCTCTGTCCGCTCCTCTCTCGGACCCCCATTTCGGCTGATTGGATTCCTGAGACCATGCAGAGACTCAAGATCAGGAAATGTGCCCGCCTGACCCAAACAATAAGTCTGTTATCTGGATCTGGTTCCCTCTACTCGGCCTCGAAGCTCAGACAAGAAGTTTCTCCTTGGAAACACAGACACAGATTGCTCTGCCGTCTCCACCTACACACGGCAAAGCCCTGAACTGTGAATGGGTCTCGGACCTCACTGATCACACACACACACACACACACACACACACACACACACACACACACACACACACACATTTCCTAGTCCTTTCCCCTTCCTCCCACTTCCTCTCTCGTGTTGAATCGGCTGCGACCGACCTCAGGCGTGTTTTCGGGGCACCCAGCTCCCTCCCCACCACGTGTTTCTGTACGCTGTGACTGTGGAATTATCTGTTTATCAGCATTTCTAGTGTAGAGATTATGGTCTGTTTTTCCATCTCATCCATCCTGATGTGTGTTTTCTTCCCCAGCTGCATGCCGTGTGCACAGACTGATCCTGTATTGTCCTCTCTGTATTTATATAACCTTGGATTGGTTTGTACAGGAAACTTTGTTGTACTAGGAGGCTGGCTCAATGACAATACAGTTCTATTCTCTTCTCTTCTTCTCTGAAAGTAAGCAGTAAGCGCATTCACTTTTCCCATCACAGCCCAGTTTTAGGCCTTCATGTATTTGAAACCACAGTATGCAACATGTAAAATCTGTAAAATGTAAATTAGTTTTACAGTTTGTAATAACTTTCAATGGCCACCAATCTCATGAAGGTCCTTTTTGTGGCATTTGTTCTTGTTTGTTATATTATTTGAAACAAGATGACAAATGTGAACAGAATGCTGAGTCATGTATCCGTGCACCTCGGAGGGTGTGCCATAAAAGACTGAGCGATTCTCAGGCTAATAGAGAAGATTTTGGAAGACATTTTAAACAATTGTGACCCCTTCAAAAACCTGATTTTTCAATGGAGATAACAGCCAAAGTCAAACAGCATGTTGTTCCATCACATGCAAATTCAAGAGCAAGCTCGCAGCATTCATTCCCAGAACACAAAAACACAACATCTGGCTTTCGTCTACTGTCAATACAACAAATAAATATCAACATGAAGCAAATCAAAAGCAACTTGACAGAGAAAAATCTTATATTTAGTCCTGTATTTCCTTTCTGCCACACCATCTGTTTTAAAGCCTCCTCAGATTCAGAATGTCTGATAGAAATCTCATTGTGCTGTGAAACAAGTGACACTTTCACAAAGTTAATGAGACTCAATATTTTTTTCACTCAAGTGCAACAAACTTCTCCTAAAACACTTCACAAGTATATCCAGTTCCTCGTGGCAACCCGGAGCACATATTATATCCAGAAGTATTAAATGTAGAGTTTGATTCAGAGATTAACTGTAGAAGTAAATAACCAGAACATTTCTACAGTCCTTGTTGCTGGATTTCTGCTTCCATGATGCTCCAGATGTTTTGTACTGGTGAAACTGGACTGCAGCAGACCAGTTCTCCTGTTCCACCATCAGGATGTGGTCCAGCATGGTGGAACCTGCAAGGTCTTCCCTGAAAGAGACGTCTTCACACACCCATCCAAAAACCTGAATTCAGGTGTTCTGATCACTTCCACGGCCACAGGTGGATAAAATCCACTCCAAATCAAGATCAACAAGGGGGAATCAGAGTGGAGCCAGGTCTTCTGACCTCACAAGTGTTCCTCTGAAAGAAAGTTCAACTATTCCCGTAAACACACCCCTAAACCTCGTGGAAAGGCTTCCCAGAAAACCTGAAGCTGTTATAACTTCAGAGGGGGGATGAAATCACATCAGACCCTATGGATTACGAATATGATGTCACCTAAGTTGGTGTGTTAAACCTATTGGCAAAGCACAGTGCCTTCGGGCATGCTGTCCCTCCAGGATTCTGGTTCCTTCAACCACAGCGGTTGTGGTGAGATCCCGGGGTGGACTGGTTGCTGATAATGCTGTAGCGGCCGACCTCACAACTCTTCTGTGTCCCACTAAAAGAAATGAAAAGATAATGGATTTAGTGTTGACATTTAGTCAGTGAATTCAGTTGATCAGTGCAGCTATTATTTATTTTCATTTTAACCTTTACACACACACACACACACACACACACACACACACACACGACTGGCAGGGCATGCCGATATTATTGTCCGAAATCGGCATTAAAATGCAATATTGGAAATGATCAGCATTGTTCATTCATTCATTCATTTTCTGAACGGCTTAATCCAATTCCGGGTCGCGGGGAAGCTGGAGCCTATCCCAGCTGGCTTTGGGCGACAGGCAGATCAGCACTGGTTTTTACTTATTTAAATGCAAAACTTTTACACAACACATTATATATGAAACTCTTCTTCCAATTCTGACTGAGAAAATATGAGATGTCGTGTCGTTTTCCAGATGCTTCGTATCAGAAATGAAGAGTTGGATCATTTCTTTTATTCAGATTCTAGGTCCATTAAAAAAAAGTCCAGACATACAAACATATTTAAAAGAGACATGTGTACCAGTGTTTCCACGTAGCAGACTGATATCTCATGCTACTAAAGGAAGGCTGGGTGAACATTCTTATAATCCCATTACAATCATTCATCATGACGACATATAAATTTAAACATCAATCGTCTCAAAAGAGCAGGAAATGTGACAAGCTGTGCATTACAGAAAAGTTCCCGAGCACTACGCCATCTTGGTTTCCCCAGAAGAATATGTAGACAATCATTATACGCGACCTGGAGTTTACGGATGGTCGCCTTTTTAAAGTTAATCTATAAAGGTGCAGTATAAAAAGGAGTAGAAAAGGCCCTAAAAAACCCACTTTAACCCTGTCTGAACACCAGGAATGTTTTCTGGTCAGCAAACTGGCCTGTATGTATAAAATATTACCCTCTCTATTCATATCAGCATCATCCGTTATATCATCTGTGATTATGTGACCCAAGTATTTGGTTTTACCAAATATGATCTGCGTTTACTCTACAGATTTAAATTATAATGCTCTTTTTAGCATTATAATTTACATCAAAGTTTGAAGCATAATTGGAACAAATGGTGAGCAGCTCTTGAAACCCAGCACTGCGATGTGAAACGATGGCCGAATCATCGGCGTACATGAGATGGTTAATCAGTCCACTGCCATCCATACAGCCAGTGTAGCAGTTTCTTAACTGATCTGAGAGATCATCCATGTAAACGTTAAAGAGACATGGTGATAGGAGCCCCCCCAACAAATGCCATTAATTGTCCCAAATGGTGCAGAGACAGCCCTTCCCCATCTAACCCGCAGGCTCTGATTAGAATACCAGTAGGACAGGATTCTTATAAACACATCAAGCACTCCCCTCTAATGTCATTTTAAAAATTATTTTAAATGATCAATACGATCAAAAGCCTTTGAAGCATTAATGAAACCAATTAATACAGTAATGTCCACAGTTGTTTTCTGTCCGACTTCTTCCATCTCTCTTCTGTTCATCCTCCCTTCTTTCACTCCCCTCATGTTCAGCATTAAGATGCAAATCAGCACCAAACAAATGTTGAAAATGGAAAGAGAATAATACCAAAGAGGCTCCCTTTGCCAGACACCCTCCTGCCATCACCATTCAGAACAAGACCAAGGTTAAGATCCTGCAGGTCAGACAGTCGCTGTGATAACTGAGTCTCATGGCTTGTTTACTTTACATGTGTGTGCAGTGATGAAAACTCAGACCGCATAACTGATAAGAGGAATCAAAATAACGTCATGTTAAACACAGATTGTACGGTGGCGCATATATAACAGAGGGTGTGAGCAGAGGATGAGAGAGGAGTCAGCCGCCAGGTCAGCTGTTAACCATGCGTTGCTCTACACTGCGTAAGTACACTTCTGACTGTTAGTAAATCCATTTTTATTAACATTTATTTCATTATGTCTGTAGAAAAGGTAGTTTCACGCTAAGCAAGGCTGGTTTTTATGGCACAAAGTGCTTCCAGCATCCAAGCAGGAAGCATTAATACAAACTGTTAGAAAAAAGAAAAATGTTGAGAAAAAACTTAAATAAATTCAATAAAATGCATAAAACAAAATTTAGAGTGAAACAGTAATTTAAAAGTTAATTTAAAAAAGGAGAGTAAATAAAAATGTTTTTTATTGAAAGGAGCTGAAAGTTTCAGCAAGCTTGAAGGTTTGTTTAAAAAGCTGAACGCTGCCTCCATGTTTGGTTCTGACTGGGACAGAAAGTAGACCTGGTCCAGAGGACCTGAGAGATCCGGTCGGGTCAAACCAGAAGATCCTGGATGTATTTTGGTCTAAAACCATTCAGTGTTTTATAAACTAGCAGCAGGATTTAGAAGCCAGTGTGAAGATCTGAGGACTATCCACTCTGCTGGTCCATTCAACCTTCTGCCCAGTAAGCAACAACAAAACCAGTTTTATGGATCGACCATGTTTAGCTGAATGTAAACTGTCGATTTAAAAAACAATGTATGTTGAAACACCTCGGACACACACCTCATTGCTGCTTTCAGGAGTTCTTCAGTGTGTTTTATACACTGCAAACAGCAAACAAAAGGTTGAATGTGGGTTTAAGGTTATAGATAATTTCATTATGACTTTAAAAAAAAAGCTGTAAATATATTTATAAATAACTTTTCCCATCATCCTTAAGATAAATAACCTAAAACTTCACTGAAGAAGAACAAATGCTGAATGA